>NW_017307043.1:12178-91171 GCF_000935625.1 Nanorana parkeri | reverse complement strand
GGGGGGGGGGGGGGGGGGCTTTGATGTGAAAGGGAGGCTTCTGATGTAAAGGTGGCTCCTAATGTGAAGGTTGCTCTTGATGGCGAAGGAGGGGCTTCTGATTTAAAAGAGGGGACTCTAATGTGAAGGGAGAACCCCATTCACATTAGGAGCTGAATTTTTGTTTGCATGGGGTACCCCGTTAAAATCCATACTAGACCTCTATTTAGGATAATGGTCTGGTATGGTTTTTGGGGGAACCAAACAACATCATTTTTTACATTTATGTTTTTTACATTTTAGACTGGGGTGGCTCAAGATTTTGCATACTTAATAGGGTGCTATGAGTGAAAAAGGTTGAGAAATGTTGATTATTACAAACCTGGGCCTATGTGCTTAATTGGTGACTTTGCCCCTTTACCACCTGTCTGGCCGTGGTTGTGGGCAGTGTTACCTACTTATTAAGCAGTAAACCCTAAAATTGCAGCTGCAAAGCAGTTCATGTGATGCAAGCCAAATTTTAACTTAAAGTAAATTTTTTATTTCATAAAATGAAGCAAAGAAATGCCAAGTGGAGTTCTGAAGTTCTCATTTAATTAAAAAAAATCAAGTGTAGATGATTCATGGCTCAGAAATAGTATACACTTGGTTTTATTAGTTATATGTATGACTACTTCAAGCAGCATACAGACTATTCATTAAGCATGATTGCCATGATTACACATGAAACAAATTAACACACACAACCTCCTACTTCAGCTCAAGTTTCTTTTTCATTTGTGGATGGATACAAGATCTGCACATTTATTCTTCTAGAGCTCTGTATTATCCCCAATGGCTTAATCACCCAGGGAAATGAAGATATTAATTTTGTTAGCCTTAGGGTACCACACAGCTTCTTATATGTCACATAGGGTAGTAAGCAGCATTTAATCAAATGAATAAATAATTCATAGTTCACGTGTTATATTACAAGAAGTTAGGAATCAGACACTTCCTAGGCCAAATTAAAGCTATCAATGCTAGGGGACAAATTCAGTATCAAGGATAATGTTTCAGGATTACAATGTACACAGCCACATTCCATGCATCAACACCCAGTTACTGGATTTCCAGTCTCCAGCTTGTGTGAGAACAGTGGGGAGACAAGGTTTTAAATGAGAGTAATTATTGTAGCTTTTCCTTTTCCTTTAACTGGTACGTAAGAATGTACCTTAACACAACCTATGACCCCTGAACATAAATCCTAACACCTAGCGCTAAAGCTCAACTCACCTATTCCTTCCACCTACCTTCATCTACCACCCATTCACTAACTTTGTAAAATAAAATACCTTCTGAAGCTCTTTCAAACTCACCGATTTTCAAACTTGGTTCAGCACGCATGGAATAGAACTGTGGGGCGCCCTTCCCTACTTTCTGCTTTTGGATGCAGAGATGGCATTCAGTAGGGTTCATTGGGGATACACATGTAATAAGTATTCACAGATGAACAGTGGTCAAGAGCCTGTATATGGTGTTGCCCATGTACAGGCTCCTTGGTGGTGGTCTTGCAAAGCTACACAGATGAACAGTGGTCAAGAACCTGTATACGGTGTTGCAAAGCTTCTCATTGCACATTGCATTGGCAAACAGTACAGAATAGTTTACTTGGATGGTACTACACTGAGTGGCCAGTTTATTATGACCACCTGACGTTTGTAGGCAAATTAGCTATGATTAGCTATAAATTTGCGCTGAAGTTGCTAGAGAGCCAGATCATTATAAATAGGGAAGCAGGTTGTTTACCACGACAGTAGAAGTGATATTTTTCTGAAGATATGGGTAAACAATGCGATTTAACAGCCTTTGAGCGTGGGATGATTGTTGGCGCGAGTCATGGAGCGAGTATAAGCAAAACAGCAGAATTCGTTAAATGTTCAAGAGGGGCTCATTGTTAAAGTGTTTAAAGACTGGACTGTCAGCCGAAAATCTGGGTCTGAACGTGTGAATTGTGGCCGTCAGTGACTGGTTAGGGCAGAACGGAGAGTGGCAAGACTGGTACAAGACAATAGAAGGGCAACAGTGCAGTGTCAGATTCCTCGCATCACCTTTCAGCATCTCGTGGAGTCACGGGGTGGCTCAACAAAGTCATCTCATGGAGTCATCTCGTGGCCCAACGAAGTACTGATGGGGTGGTCATGATAATCTGGCCACTCAGTGTATACACTTCTAGAATGTCAAAGATAGTTGTCCTTTACCCTGACACATGTTAGAGAGGCTACGGAGTCACTATTACACATATAGTAGATATGGCCCAACGTGAAAAATTTATTTTATCACCGCAACAGTGGTGTATGATGTCTCTGAAAGCACATAACTGGTCTTATTAGGACTGGGCTCAGAGCAGAAAGGTTGTTCATCTTTCAGTAGTATTTATTGGGGATACATATTACATATCTTACTAAAAAAAATCAGATTTTTGGGTCCAATATATGCAGCAATTATGGCTCTCTATTCTACATCCATTGCCAAGGTTTACACCTCTGGTCATCTTTCCCAACTATTCTAGATATCTACAGCTGACGTAATAAAACTCAGTGATTGTTTGAGGGTAACATATTTGATTCTTCTGTGAGTTTAACTGTAATATATGATCTTCCACATAAAGATCTCTTTAAATATTTACAAATGTGACATTGCTTTTTAAATACCTCACTACCAAAAGTAAACATTTCATCCCAAGTCTTCTCATACTATAACAACCCAAACACAAATATTAGGAGTATTTAAACAGAGGTTTTAGTTGTGCATCCTTTGTAAAATATGTTGAAGCCACACTGCCTCATCAAGGCCCCTCTGCATAGTGTGGTCCTAACACTTATCTATGAGAGCTTGATCTTGGAGCATATATAGCAAAGAATGAATTGGGTGCAGGTTCACCAGGAGGTAGCCCAATCCTCCTTATAGACACAGGGACACAACATACTAACGTGATTTTTTATTGTCTTCTTATTGTCTTTTAGCCCCTAGCCCTGATGAAGGAGGAATTGTATCCCCCGAATGCATTGGCTATTGTCAGGGTACCATGCACAGGCGTCCTCACACCACATGCAGGTACCCATGCAGGATGACCAAATTAATATGGCCACCCTGAATAGGGTTATATGCACACAGTTTATTTGTACACAGCAAACAAAACTACAAACCCCATCAACCCCCCACAGGTTTAGCAGTGAAATAACAAAAACCACAGTTGGAACAAACACACCTACAGCCAGGGGGGAACAGCAACAAGGAGGGGTAACAGGACTGCAGATAGACAGCAGGCCTCAGGATACAGGAAGAGTGGTCAGGTAACAAGCCAGCTCTTTAACAGGAGGGCAGCGCGGTACAGGAACAGGATCCAAGAAGAGTGGTCAGGTAACAAGCCGTGTCACTGACAGGTTTGCAGATAGGAAGCAGGGTTCAGGTAGCAGGGTTCAGGTAGCATGGTTCAGGTAGCAGGGTTCAGGTAGTAGGGTTCAGGTAGCAGGGTTCAGGTAGCAGGGTTCAGGTTGCAAGGCACAGGACATGGGAGTCAGTCAGGTGCAGGCGACGCAATACTGAGCCAGCTTCCTGACTGCAGGGAGGGCCTAAATACCCTCCCAGGAAGCACTCACAGCTGGGGCACACCCGCAGGTGAGTACCGGAGCTGCAGGTCCCAGCACCACCCAGTGGTGGTCTGGTTCCTGACAGTTCCTGGCTTCTGGAGACACCCGCAGGTGAGCACAGGAACTGCAGGACCTGGCTCCAGCGCCACCTGGGGGTGCTCTGGATCCTGACAGTAATCTACTGTTTTTTTTGCTGTCATCAGTTGAGTGATTAAAAGATTTTGGGCACTCTCATTCTACCTGTCACATTTGGATTTCTCAATTCGGGTCCAAGCTCCTCCTCTAGGGGTTTCCTGATTTCTGCAGAAGAGCTGCCTAACCTAAGCCATTGGGCTCAAGCAGTGAGTCCACCCCTCCTTCTCTGAAAAATTCAAGAAAAATACCTGTTCAGCAACACATTGGCCATTTGCTTCTGGACCTCTAGTTTCCTGCAGGCAGCTTGCAGTGGGTGGGCCTGCTGGGTCCCTCCCACAGCTCTACTCTCTGAACAGGCTATGTGCAACAGTATTGTTACGGCTACATATACAACATGATAACTGGGTTTGCAAAGACAATTTATGCACACAAAGTGAAATTATATGCTTTGAGGCTATTAAAGAATGGACATGCAAACAAGGTAAGTGCTGGGTTAAACATCACTTTTGTATTTTTTAAATTAAGGTTTAATATCACTTTAAGATACGCAGACCTACCAGTACTTGGCTGCCCCCAATACACAATGCTATTTTCTCTGTCCAAGGAGCACAGGTAGAACACAGTGTACCTGTTGTACATGGGAAAGCAAATGTCTGCAGAGAATGGAATGGAGATGGTGCCTTGGCTGAAGCATATCCAGAAAGAAGTGCACAGGATATAGTACAGGTGGCTGGCAGAGACGTGGTCAGGAAACAGACAAAGGGTTGGTACATGCAGGGCTGGATTTCCCACAAGGCCAACCAAGGGACAGCAGGGAGTAGAGGGACAGCAGGGGTGTGGAATTCCCTTCTCCCGACGGCCGGGACATGCAGTTCCAGGCGCCAGGCGGGTAGTTGTTTTATACATTTAACCCTGCTTTGGGCAGCCAAGGCACCATCTCCATTCTATTCTGTGCAGACATTTGCAATCTTTAAGCCAGTTTTTTATCCATTTACAGCCTATAGACCTTAACTTACGCATTAGCCAACTGTGAGAAACTGTGTCAAACACTTTTGCAAAAGTATACTGTATGCACATCCATTCCTTTGTCTAAGGTATTATTTACTTCCCCATAAAAAAGTAGATTTGTTTGACAAATGACATGTTTGATCCATGCAGTCCTTTTTCAAACTCTCAAGTATGTTCCTACTATTAGAAATTACGTTTACAGGTCTGTAGTTACATAGTAAGCCAATGATCCCTTTTTAAATATTGGCACCACATTGGCCTTGTGCCACTCCATTGGTACCAAACCAGTACTTAAAATGTCCCTGAAAATTAGAAACAATGGCTTCACAATAACAGAGCCCAGCGTGGGTGTAAGCCGTCTGGTCCAGGTGCTTTTATTCAGCTTTATTTTGTCTGTTTCTGGTCCATGTCAACTGTGAGCTATTGTAGTTCATTTGAGGCTGTGGCACTACCATCCCTATTATGGACTCAAGTTCAACCATTTTCCTTTGTATAAACAGTATTGTCAGTCTAAGACATGAAGAGCCGCCCTCAGCATTGAAAAATTGCTCTCCTAAAATTAAGTATTGTTATACTTTATTGTTTTAGCTCTGCTTTGTAAGTTGCAGAATGATCTATAGAGAGGACCATTTAGTTATCGGATATTGGAATGTGGGATGGAATATTTGATTTGCCAGTAACTGTTTCTATATATTTATCTTTATGTTATGCTGTATATCCTGTCTTTGGGTGGCTCCATTCCATTACAGGGACCTATGGAGCTGTATTACTGCAGGTTTGTAGGCATTTCACTCCGGTGCACAAAACATTTTTTTTAAGCACCAAAAAAGGAAATGACTGAATTACATGCTGCATTAAAATGGACAAAAGTGATTTTAAATAATTACTATAGAAGACATTTAATTTGTTTGTTAAAAACATTTATTTTTCAAATGCGTGGCCTACGGCACTGTCTAGATAACAAATTGCAAGATAAACACATTTATTTATTTTTTCCATGGGCTCTGCCAATGCATTTTAAGATTGACTAAGTTGTGTTCACTGCCTTGTGTTAAATCTGTCATTTGAATTAGAATTTTAGTAAAACCAAATAAATAAAGGTGGATGGCATCACTTAAACATAAATTGTACTTTCCACAGAACTTATTTGCAGCATTTCCTATATATAACTGATTACTGAGTAGCTTAATCTGGAACAGACAGAGTAAGCTAATGTGGAAGTGAACAGATGGGAGTTGGCTACGTTTTCCCAGCTAATAAGTATTTGTTTTGGAGCCCGCGACTCATTCCCTTTTTCATTCTATGTGGAGGAGGTAATGTCTGATACACATTTATTATGTTACAGAGATGTTATTTACTTATACAGAACTGACATCTTTCAGGTCCGAAAATGTATTGAAGCTTCCAGATTAGGCTTTAGAAAGCACTGTACAAATAGATGATCTATGAAACAAATAAGAAGGGTTGTTGGGATGCTGTTATGAGTGTAAGAAGATATTAAGAACGCAGCCAAGAATACTGCAGGAAGGAGAGGGGGTACCACTGTCCTGGCAGTAAACATTGACATCTCTGTTGAGGATTTGTCAAAGACAAATACAGCTCATGCTGTTTGACAAAGGTTTGAAAATGAAAAGTGTGACCATGGTGCTCACAGTCTTATCAGCTTATCTAGTAAAACAAGACCATGTCAAAAAAAGTTTGGCATGGTTGACTGGATGACAGAACATATAATAAAAAGGGATATGCCAATGACAAACACATACAGCAGGTTAGACGCATTCCAAAGTTGTTCAAAGAATCTAAACTGATTGACATGCTTGCTACAGAGGCTAAAGCTAGATGACATTTCGAAAAGCACATTGATAAGTAAATGTCATCCCAAAAGAACATCTATACAATTTTACTGTCATTCCACAGGCATGAGGCCAACCTTTTAAGTTTCATCGTACTGTACCACTGGCACAGTTCAAATGACTCTCACATTAGAAAGGCCAGGAATAAAATGGAAGATAAAAATTGTCATGGAAAGAATGGATGAGAGATTTGTGAATCAATTACTCAAGCTGATATTTGATGTTTATCCTCTGTGAAATATAAAACAATTCATCTCATCCGACCTCACATAAAATCAAATCTTTAGTATACAGAGTGTTTGAAGATATATCTTACAATACAGTTGACATAACTGTGATTATATTTCTAAAAGATGTACATTTGTGTGTTGTCTAGACACAGATCCATTTCTGCCATTACCAAGAATGTTTTTGAGTTCATGTTCCCCCAGGCACTCTAGAATGATTACAACTTTTTACTGTAATTAAAGCAATGAGTAAGCCCATCAGAGGAATAGGCACCAACACTGGATTTAGACAACTTCCACACATAAATTAGGGGACCCAGCCAGGAGAGAAAGATTTAAGTGTAATTAAATCTAAAATAAAAAAAATATATTGCAGCTCCCTAAATGTGGTGGCTGCATGGGTTTTCTGTTTTTAGACTGTGTTTCCATTATTTTTACCTAGAGACCTGGCCACTAGGTCTGTTATTTTTCAACTTCCTTTAACAGCCCAAGCTGACCAGGAAAAGTGTAATTTAACACTGGCAGGTGTACTTACAATGCTTAGCTTTTTTATGACTGTAACACCTTTATTTTAAAAGAAACCAACAGTTGCTTTAACTGCTTAAAAGGTGTTAGCTAAGTTCAGATTGAATTTGTTAGTCAAGTCCATCTAAATCTGCTAGTGCATTTAGCACTACCCTCTCCACAGGCTGACAATGATGCTGTCCAAAAGTGGCTTCATTGCTCGACCATAGAGTGGTCCCAGATCACCAGATAAAAATAGTGGCAAGAGGTGGATGCTTTGGTAAATCCTCAAAGGCCTTGTCTTCCTCTCCAGACTCATTTGATACTCAGGAAGTCCAGGTAGCTGATCACCAACAATGTATGTCAGCTAATGGGTGCTTATTTTGAGGACATAGGTTTTTCAGTAGCACTATTTCACCTAGTTTTAGATTGTTAACGCAAACCCTCTAATCATATCTTTTATTTTGCGGTCCTCTGATGTAGGAGGCAACCTGAGCCATCTCATAGGTGGACTTTAGGTTTTAGGTTTTTGAGAAGTCTGTTGACATAAGGTTTGCAAAGTGCAGCTGAGGTCCCATTGACTTAGATGCCAAAAGCCAGATCAACTGATAACTGAGCTTCTATTCTATACCTAATTATGTAAGGTAAATATTTCATGCTTCGTCCTACCTGAATGTTATGGTTAAAATGACTCAGGCTGTGAGTCTCCTTTTCTCTTAAAGACTCTGCCCTGATCTGAGTATATCTTTTGGGGTAGCCAATAATGGATGAAGAGCTTGTACACTAAAACTTTGGCTACAGTAGAAGCTCTTTGATCCATGTGCATATTGGGTGACTATCAGAGTCCCTACCAGGATGACCCCTTTTCTGCTTATATCGGGCTTTAAGCACAGGAAATCAATGCACACCATCTCCTTGGGACCTTGATTTTGCAGGTTGCACTATGGGTTGAGTCTTCCACTGTTTATACCATAAACATGAGTGACAGTAACTATGTTCTCACGCATGGCTAGTAAAACAGATCTCTGACCAGGTCAGAAAATCGGTTAAAAATCTTCTCTGATCCCAGATGACTGTGTTCATCAAGTAATTTGTTAGTTCTGTACTTCTGTTTAATCCCGTTAGTTCTGTACTGTACTGTTCAGGAAGAAACAGCTGCCACATTTCCTCAAGATCACCAGCGTGGACCTCTATGTAAATAAGTCTATTATGCAACTGCAGCCAATTGCCCTCTCTGTGAATCAGCTTGTTTGCTTCTGGGGCTTCAGTTAACAGATGCTCCAGCTGGTGACTTTTAAATGTTTCCAAAGATAAACAGCAAAGGGGATATTCTGTGTGACCTCTTCCCATGTCCTTCTAAATAGAAGTGGGCAGACCTTTATCTTTCACTTGGGTCAGGCTGCAGTAGAGTTTGGGGACTCCTACAGCAGTAACCCCAATGGCCTCCGCCCCTGTTGCTCTACGGACTCAATGCTCAACTCCTTGACACAGAGCTTGGATTCCTTCTGGAATCCGTTGAGTCCATTCTTCTGTAATTCCAGCCTAGTGTGGCATTTGGGAAAAAGCATCAGCATTTCTGTCTCTATCTCCAGGTTCATACTTCAGGCTGAAATTATATCCTGTCAAAGCTGCCAACCAGGATGTAGCATCTAACTTGGGGATTGAGAGGATGTAAGTGAGTGGATTGTTGTCATGTCCACAACTGGGGCGGGGCGGGGGGAGGACGGACGGCAGCACACATTTTACAAGTGATTGCGGCGACATAGCCGCAATCACTTGTTAACGAGCGAGTGGATTCCCCACACTACAATTAGTCCTGCCTTCCCTTGAGAGGATGTAAGTGAGTGGATTGTTGTCATGTCCACAAATGCCTATGTCAGTGCTAGGAACTACAGTTTGTGACTAGGATAGTCTTTTTGGCAGGGCTTAGACTCCAACTTACACAGGCAACAGGTCTTAGCTGATTGCCATGTCCTTGAAACAATGCTCTGCTGAGTCCCTCTCTACTAGCATCCACATGCAGTTTAAAAGGTAAAGCAGAATCAGCATAAGCCAAGACAGGGGTGTGAGTTAAGCTTCACTTTAGCTGTTGTAAGACCTGTTCAGGTCAGGCCAATCTTTTTGTATTGACTCCCAAGGCTTTCTAGGCCCTTTTTCTTGATGATTCTTGTCAGACGGCCTCCGATCATCTATTCTCATGAAGAAATAATTGAGGGGTTGAGCTATCCAGGCAAAACATTCCACAAACCTTCTTTGTTTGAGCAAAACCCCCCAAATTATCTCAGCTCTATTACACTCCAGGTAGGTGACAGATGGATGACAGATTCAACACTTCTCCAAGGAGGGTTACAGACCCTCTTCATGAAGTTGCCTCAACACTTTCTCCAAGCATTATTCATGTTCCTCTGACATTCTTCATAAATATTCAGGTTGTCCCATATACACCAGCACTTCTATCATGTTCATGTCACCCACTGTGAGCTTCTTAAGCCAGTCAAACCTTTGGGCATTCTTTCAAATTCAAAGAAGCCTAGTTGGCACATGAAGGCAGACTTGTATTTGTCTTCAGGGTGCTTAGGGATCAGAATTTTCTCTGTTGCAAGTAAGTTACACTTACAGATCCTGTTCCTCCCCAGCCTGAGAAGCAGCAGACTGATGAGCTAAGCTCTCTTATCCTATGAGCATGTTCCTTGCTGGCATATGAGCAGGGTTCACTACATTTAGTCCTGCCTTCCCAAAGCAGGGCTAAATGTAGAAGGCAACTTACCGCCCGGAACTGTATGTTCCGCCGTCTGGGGACTCCACGCCGCTGCCGCCTTCGCGCCCTGCCGCCCTGAGGCCTGGCCTCGGTGGCCTTGTGGGGAATCCGGGCCTGCATATGAGCACAACATCACAGCTGACTGGCTCCACATACTGCTTCTTTCTCTCCATGCTTGTGTTTTGTTATATAGGGGCCGATGCCATGTCAGATTGAGGAACTTACACTGCTTATGCTCGAAAAATAAATGTAACCCCTTAAGGGCAAGGGCCTTTTTTTCATGTTTTGTTTACATGATATAATCCATTTGGCCTGAAAATTAATTAAAACCCCCAAACATTATATATTTTCTGAAAGCCAAGATCCTATAGAATAAAATGGTGACAGTTGCACGATATTAGCACAACTTATTATCAAACCCCAAAATTTAGTGAAAAACACCATATAAAAGCATTTTTTTTATAAAATATAAAAGATGAGGTTACAATGAGTAAATAGATACCCAACATGCCCAGGTAAAAAATTATGTGTGTCCGTAAAACTGAGGCAGAATTCAGTACCCCAACTGTCCATACACAACGCTTTAAAAGCCCCTACAGGTCATCAGTTTAGAGATACGCATAAATATTGGCCCTAGAATTATTGCCCTCATTCTGTCATGCGAGGCAATACCCAAAATATGCACCCATACGAAGGCACACCTGACACATGTTTACATGACGATGCACATGCTCGTGGGGCGGGGGACATTAAAAACATGTTTTAAATTATTTTTACATTTAATTTATGTTATATTATTTTTTAAACTTTTTTTTTTTTTTTTTTACTTTACATTAATTGCTATAACATAGGGGGGCTTACAAGCCATGTGATAGCATATTGGTGGTGACAGATCCTTTTTAAGCATCACCTTTACACTTGAAATAAGCTATTGAAGTGCAGATCGAACTTCAATAGCTTATTGCTGGGCTTCAAGAGCCCAGCAATGACAGCTCAAGGACCGGAAGGGATGCATTACGCATCGCTCCCAGTTCCATCTGTCCCGCCAACACCCGAGATGCCGGTCCCCGGCCCGCAGAAGGGGCAGCGGAGCCCAGGAAACACAGCGGGGGGGTGGCCACTTTACCTGATCGTAGAAGCGATCTGGCAGCATCTGAGCCACCAGAATCGCTTCTACCATAAAGCTGGCTGCTGGCTCTACAAATCTGAAGAGCTAAATGCTGTCAGGAGTTTGTTTAACCCCTTCAGGGTTCATGACGGGATTATCCCGTCATGGGTCGTGAAGGGGTTAATGATGTAGTAATGCATTCAGAGCTGCATTGTGTCTTTTATATCTGTCTGGATTTCAGCTTAAGGGAATTTTGGAAGTGTTAGAAACATTACTTAGAGAGTTTGGTACATATTGACATGATAGCATTATGCAGTTGCTGCAGATTTTTCAGCTGCACATCCATGATGCGAATCTACTGTTCCACTACATCCCAAAGATGCTGTATTGGCTTGAGATTTGTGACTGTGAAGGCCATTTTAGTGAACTCATGTTAAAAAAAAAACAGTTTGAGATGATTTTAGCTTTGTGACATGGCACGTTATGCTTCTGGAAGTAGCCATCAGAAGATGGGTACACTGTGGTCATA
This sequence comes from Nanorana parkeri, assembly GCF_000935625.1. Taxonomy (NCBI): domain Eukaryota; kingdom Metazoa; phylum Chordata; class Amphibia; order Anura; family Dicroglossidae; genus Nanorana; species Nanorana parkeri. The sequence goes on along the minus strand of NW_017307043.1, from coordinate 79,438 downwards.
AAGGGATGAACATGGTCAGCAACAATACCCGGGTAGGCTGTGGCATTTAAACCATGCTCAGTTGGTACTAAGGGGTCCAAAGTATGCCAAGAAAATATCCCCCACACCCTTACACCACCACCAGCCTGAACTGTTGATACAAGGCAAGATTTATCCATGCTTTCAGGCTGTTTGCGCCAAATTCTGACCCAACCATCCAAATGTTGCAGCAGAAATTGAGACTCATCAGACCAGGCAACATTTTCAATTTTATATTGCCCAATTTTGGTGAGCCCTTGCGAATTGTAGCCTCATTTTCTTGTTCGTAGCTGACAGGAGTGGCACCCGCTGTGGTCTTCTGCTGCTGTAGCCCATCTGCTTCAAGGTTCTACGTGTTGTGCATTCAGTGATGCTCTTCTGCATACATCAGTTGTAACAAATGGTTATTTTTATTACTGTAGCCTTTCTATCAGCTTGAACCAGGTGTTTGAACCTTGAATTATGTATTTGAACTATGTATTTGCTGATCATCTATGGGTGATGTGTGTGCAGACTCTAACCACAATTATATATACACTAAAATATTTAATCATTTATAACCAGTGGTTGGGTGAACTTAACTTTTGCAAAATGATACATTTGGAAATGAAAAATAAACGAAGACACCTGAATCTGTACCAATATTTTAATGGATTACCGCCAAAGTAGACTTGGTCTATTTCCCATTTAATATTTCCTGGGTAAGTGTGATCATTCCAAAGTAACTGAATTACAAACATGATTAATGCCGTTAATTACAATTATGTAGTCAGGTAGGCCTGTAGCTATTCATGAGAATGTAAACATTGCTTAAGTGTTTTATTTATTGACTCTCTGCTCAGGTTTTATAGCTAAAAGTAATACAAATACAGTTTGGATGTAGATAAACCACAGCTGTATAAAAGAGTTATTATCATTGCCAGTTCATTTGCATAAACATGGAACATGTGCCAGTTTTTTTGCCCACAAACAGGGTGACACATGAGCTACTCCAAAACTGTAATTTACCTGGGAGTAAATGCATGATGTTTATCTCCACTGACTGGCAGCCAATGCTTTGGAAGCTCAGTCCTTTGAACATAGTTCAGGCTTTGCAATGTTAACCTTTGCCACCATTAGCTAGGTATATGGATAATCAGGGCTTTCATTATGCTAAATATTAAACAGGCACCAAAATTCCATTTGACATTTTATAATATTAAACAGGGACGTATCTGCCGCGAGGCAAACAAGGCATTTGCCTCGGGCGGTCAGATTCCAGGGGGGCGGCAAAAAGGCCAGGGTCTCAATGTACCGGCCCGCGGACCAATTGCGGCCCACGAACCGGTACTTTGTGGCCCGCAGCCAGCTCAGAAGTCAGGTACGCGGTCACGGACAGCGTACCTGACTTGAGGGAGCAGTTACACGGTCTGCACCTCTGTCGGATGACAGAGGTGCAGACACACCTCTACACGGTCTGCACCTCAATTGATGTAGGTTTAAAACCTAACTGGATGCTTGTGTATCAAAGAGGGATGCACCGATACCACTTTTTTAAGACCGAGTACGAGTACCGATACTTTTTTTCAAGTACTCACCGATACCAATTACCAATACTTTTTCTTAAAGAGGCAGGTCACATCTTTTCTAAAGCAATACAAAATAATGATTTTAGGTCAGTTTCTTCATATTATGAAGAACATGAACATGAAATGAATATTTATCATGCCATTGCTATCTAAGGCTTGTATCCCCCTAGTGGGGAAAATAGATGAGCACTGTATTGTATAGTGTGGCATAGCCATATCCAATTCTGCATACCTGGCTTTATATTATACATTTTTTATAATATAAAGCCAGGTATGCAAAATTGGATATAGCTGTGCCACACTATACAGTGTTCTGGAGTCTGGACATGTGCTTATCTATTTTCCCCACTAGGGGGATACAAGCCTTAGTTGGCAATGGCAAGATCTACTTAATAATTTCATTATTTAATGTTTTTTTTTAAAATATTATATAAAGTTAAACAACATTACAGACATATATTATTTTTGTTCCATGTGCCATGCGGTGCTGCAGTACTAATAGAAAACAATTTTGTTTTTTTTTTTTTTTTTTTTTACTTTACATTAATTGCTATAACATAGGGGGGCTTACAAGCCATGTGATAGCATATTGGTGGTGACAGATCCTTTTTAAGCATCACCTTTACACTTGAAATAAGCTATTGAAGTGCAGATCGAACTTCAATAGCTTATTGCTGGGCTTCAAGAGCCCAGCAATGACAGCTCAAGGACCGGAAGGGATGCATTACGCATCGCTCCCAGTTCCATCTGTCCCGCCAACACCCGAGATGCCGGTCCCCGGCCCGCAGAAGGGGCAGCGGAGCCCAGGAAACACAGCGGGGGGGTGGCCACTTTACCTGATCGTAGAAGCGATCTGGCAGCATCTGAGCCACCAGAATCGCTTCTACCATAAAGCTGGCTGCTGGCTCTACAAATCTGAAGAGCTAAATGCTGTCAGGAGTTTGTTTAACCCCTTCAGGGTTCATGACGGGATTATCCCGTCATGGGTCGTGAAGGGGTTAATGATGTAGTAATGCATTCAGAGCTGCATTGTGTCTTTTATATCTGTCTGGATTTCAGCTTAAGGGAATTTTGGAAGTGTTAGAAACATTACTTAGAGAGTTTGGTACATATTGACATGATAGCATTATGCAGTTGCTGCAGATTTTTCAGCTGCACATCCATGATGCGAATCTACTGTTCCACTACATCCCAAAGATGCTGTATTGGCTTGAGATTTGTGACTGTGAAGGCCATTTTAGTGAACTCATGTTAAAAAAAAAACAGTTTGAGATGATTTTAGCTTTGTGACATGGCACGTTATGCTTCTGGAAGTAGCCATCAGAAGATGGGTACACTGTGGTCATAAAGGGATGAACATGGTCAGCAACAATACCCGGGTAGGCTGTGGCATTTAAACCATGCTCAGTTGGTACTAAGGGGTCCAAAGTATGCCAAGAAAATATCCCCCACACCCTTACACCACCACCAGCCTGAACTGTTGATACAAGGCAAGATTTATCCATGCTTTCAGGCTGTTTGCGCCAAATTCTGACCCAACCATCCAAATGTTGCAGCAGAAATTGAGACTCATCAGACCAGGCAACATTTTCAATTTTATATTGCCCAATTTTGGTGAGCCCTTGCGAATTGTAGCCTCATTTTCTTGTTCGTAGCTGACAGGAGTGGCACCCGCTGTGGTCTTCTGCTGCTGTAGCCCATCTGCTTCAAGGTTCTACGTGTTGTGCATTCAGTGATGCTCTTCTGCATACATCAGTTGTAACAAATGGTTATTTTTATTACTGTAGCCTTTCTATCAGCTTGAACCAGGTGTTTGAACCTTGAATTATGTATTTGAACTATGTATTTGCTGATCATCTATGGGTGATGTGTGTGCAGACTCTAACCACAATTATATATACACTAAAATATTTAATCATTTATAACCAGTGGTTGGGTGAACTTAACTTTTGCAAAATGATACATTTGGAAATGAAAAATAAACGAAGACACCTGAATCTGTACCAATATTTTAATGGATTACCGCCAAAGTAGACTTGGTCTATTTCCCATTTAATATTTCCTGGGTAAGTGTGATCATTCCAAAGTAACTGAATTACAAACATGATTAATGCCGTTAATTACAATTATGTAGTCAGGTAGGCCTGTAGCTATTCATGAGAATGTAAACATTGCTTAAGTGTTTTATTTATTGACTCTCTGCTCAGGTTTTATAGCTAAAAGTAATACAAATACAGTTTGGATGTAGATAAACCACAGCTGTATAAAAGAGTTATTATCATTGCCAGTTCATTTGCATAAACATGGAACATGTGCCAGTTTTTTTGCCCACAAACAGGGTGACACATGAGCTACTCCAAAACTGTAATTTACCTGGGAGTAAATGCATGATGTTTATCTCCACTGACTGGCAGCCAATGCTTTGGAAGCTCAGTCCTTTGAACATAGTTCAGGCTTTGCAATGTTAACCTTTGCCACCATTAGCTAGGTATATGGATAATCAGGGCTTTCATTATGCTAAATATTAAACAGGCACCAAAATTCCATTTGACATTTTATAATATTAAACAGGGACGTATCTGCCGCGAGGCAAACAAGGCATTTGCCTCGGGCGGTCAGATTCCAGGGGGGCGGCAAAAAGGCCAGGGTCTCAATGTACCGGCCCGCGGACCAATTGCGGCCCACGAACCGGTACTTTGTGGCCCGCAGCCAGCTCAGAAGTCAGGTACGCGGTCACGGACAGCGTACCTGACTTGAGGGAGCAGTTACACGGTCTGCACCTCTGTCGGATGACAGAGGTGCAGACACACCTCTACACGGTCTGCACCTCAATTGATGTAGGTTTAAAACCTAACTGGATGCTTGTGTATCAAAGAGGGATGCACCGATACCACTTTTTTAAGACCGAGTACGAGTACCGATACTTTTTTTCAAGTACTCACCGATACCAATTACCAATACTTTTTCTTAAAGAGGCAGGTCACATCTTTTCTAAAGCAATACAAAATAATGATTTTAGGTCAGTTTCTTCATATTATGAAGAACATGAACATGAAATGAATATTTATCATGCCATTGCTATCTAAGGCTTGTATCCCCCTAGTGGGGAAAATAGATGAGCACTGTATTGTATAGTGTGGCATAGCCATATCCAATTCTGCATACCTGGCTTTATATTATACATTTTTTATAATATAAAGCCAGGTATGCAAAATTGGATATAGCTGTGCCACACTATACAGTGTTCTGGAGTCTGGACATGTGCTTATCTATTTTCCCCACTAGGGGGATACAAGCCTTAGTTGGCAATGGCAAGATCTACTTAATAATTTCATTATTTAATGTTTTTTTTTAAAATATTATATAAAGTTAAACAACATTACAGACATATATTATTTTTGTTCCATGTGCCATGCGGTGCTGCAGTACTAATAGAAAACAATTTTGTTTCTGCCTGAAGATCGGAACCATTTAAATGACCCTTTATCTCATTTTTGTCAACCAGATACGTAACCAAAATTAACCCTATATAGCAAAAAGATAAACCAGCTAACAAGAGTGGCTGGTTTAAAAAGGGTTAACAGAGGATCGGGACAAGTATTCCAATTACAAAAAGAGTTTATTAGATAAAATATTACTACTTTTACTACTACATTTTACTACTAGTTGTAGTAACAGATGAAATGGGAATGATCAAGATCAGGACAATATAGATATCTTGAGGTTTAAAAGAATAAGAGGAGTTTTTTTGGGGAAAAAATCTAGCTTTCAAAAAATGTAGGAAAGTTTTTGTGGTTAATGTAGCACACTTGGGGGCAATTACAAAAAGAGTTTATTAGATAAAATATCCGTTTTGGACATAAACATCATATCACTAACTGGTTTAAAAAAAACAAAAAAGCATGACATACAATTATATCTTCAGGTATGCAGATCTGTTTGTATAATGTGCTCTCATTCATATATGCTAATCAGCTGACACCAAAGGATAATACGTTCCATATAACCTATTATCCTTTGGTGTCCGCTGGTATCTGAAATACACGTATTAATCTCCAGTGGGAGAAACATGGAAGTTACATAGTCCCCCCTTCTTAAAAAATCAGTTTCTTTCCCACATGGTTTCAGCTGATTAGCATATAGGAATGAGAGCACATTATACAAACAGATCTGCATGCCTGGAGATTTCTAATTGTTTGTCATGCTTTTTTGTTTTTTTTTAAACCAGTTAGTGATATGATGTTAATGTCCAAAACGGATATTTTATCTAATAAACTCTTTTTGCAATTGCCCCCAAGTGTGCTACATTAACCACAAAAACTTTCCTACATTTTTTGAAAGCTAGATTTTTTCCCCAAAAAAACTCCTCTTATTCTTTTAAACCTCAAGATATCTATATTGTCCTGATCTTGATCATTCCCATTTCATCTGTTACTACAACTAGTAGTAAAATGTAAATATTAATTAGATGACAAGATCACTTTAAAAGAGAAGTAAAGCCAAACCATTTGTTTTCACAGGAGTACATTTATTAATCTACTCCTGTAACTCAAAATCAACAGATGGAGGGCTAATGCCCGCTCTCTGCTGACAGTGCAGAGCCGTACAGCAGCCAAGTTGGATTCTGACATTATTGTTGTGATCAACCCTGGCTGCCTAACTGACATTCGGAGCAGAGACCAAGGACTGACTGACAGCGATCAGGTGAGCCAACATATGACAGCTGTATTATCCAATGCCAGCTCTTTATATTGGGGTAAAAGTGCATCTTTTGCAAAATTAATCAATAAATGCACAGACATTAAACAAAAAAAATGTGCATCCTATCAAAGGATCTGTGAATGGATGAGGTGGCTGCGTAGGTAGGGTCACACACAATTTCAAATATATACAGAATCCTGTGGGGAGCCGGACCTCTGGATTCTGGTAAGAGGGGGAGCAGTGGGGCTGCGGATGTGTCCATGTTTCATGTTGTACCCTGAATATTGTTGTAACATGACATATGGTAAAGGTGGCCATACACTTTACAACCCTCGCATGACTTTTGTCTTGCAAAGGTTGTAAAGTACTTAAAAAAACGTACAATCTGCCCATCTTGGACAGGCATATCGTACTTGCGATCATCGCTCCATACACTGCACGATTCTCGTACGATCGCGGGATATCCCGCAATTCTCGTACGGGAATCGTGCAGTGTATGGGCACCTTAAGAAAGATTGTGTTAGTCTTTAAAGTTGTACTGAAAGTACTATGCAGGTGAGGCTGATCATTTCATTAAAAGTATTATATATCAGACTGACATCCAGACTATGTGATCTCATTCTGTTATGTACAACAGCAAAAAATATGTATGTCCATCTTAGGAAATGTCATGAGAGCCCCCTCCGTCAATAAATATAAGTGCAGAAATGGAAAAAATTAACCCGAAGGAAATAGCTATGTGATTTTACGCATGAAGGTGTTAGTTTTCCTATTATAATATTTACAATGTGAGCTAGGCAAGTGCTGAACACACATGAAACATTTTTGAGAAGAATAATTTTGAGCAAATACAGTGAATATTCACTTTTAAGGATTTTGTGGTTAGCAGGCACGAAACGTTGTGGATGGGCCGGGGACTATTTGTACAGGAATGCAGACTAGATTCAAGCAGAAACTAAAGTCGGGTATACACAGTTAGAATTTCAAACGAACAAAATCGAATTCTAAACGTTCGTTTGGCTTTCTAATCGTTAATGGGTTCAACAACCGATTATGACCACAGTGATGAAACAAATTCAAAGGAACATGTTGGAAACAGAACAAATTTCTAACAGTGAATGTAGTTTTTGTTTGTAAACTTCATTTATTCCAAAACTGAATGTTAAATGAAAACAAAAATTAAAAACAAAATTTCAAACAACGATCGGCCAGTTTTACAAGTTCAAAAGTTCCGACTGGATTTTTGACAGAAATGTTTGTCCAAAAATCTAACCGTGTATACCCTACTTAAGGCAGGTTTTAAAAGTGATTTTATCTGTAGATAAAAAGAAAATTCTACCAAAATAATGGCGTGCAAGCTTTATTTACAACAATTTTCACTCATACCAATAAAATAATGTTCACAAGTATTTGTAAACAAGGCCGTTGCTAGAACCTGGCTCCAGGTCTTCTACTGAGTGCCTCCAAGTGTCCTTTGCCATCATCCCAAGTATGAGACTTACATTTTGGTCATCCATTTTTACCACAACCTGTAATGTTACTCTTAGAATTATATTGGGTAGGTAATAATATTAGTAATATTAGTAGGTAATAATATTAATAACAGAACCTGGCATTTCTTAACTAAGAACTTGGCTTCTACATTTGCCTGAGCCTCACAATGCATATTTTGTTTTCAATAAACAGTTAGACCATTGATTACATTTTTTAAGCAATGTCATGCATTGGATTGAGAAACAACCCATTTTTTTCTGGTATACTACAAACCCTTTAACATTGTGGTCTTGGTGCCCTCTTTAAAAATGAAGCCAACTAATGCCAAAGAAGAGCACACATTTTATTAACCCTTGAGGTGGACTACCCCTGCACTCCAAGGGTTAACTGCTCATTTTTGCCTAGGGTCCAAAAAAAGTTATACTCACCTGATCCTCGGAGCCTGTCGGCTCTTAGACCAGTTGCTGGAGTGTCTCTCTCCCTCTGCTGCAGCAGTCTAAAGTCCTGTGAGTTATCATGTACAATACAGTGTATAAGATGTGATGACGCAGAGGGACATACCATAGCTGCAGCGGAGGAAGTAACAGGCTGGAGAGAGTGCTGCCAGATCCAAGGATCGGGTGAGTATAACGAGCAAAAACTAGCACTTAATCCTTACAGTGTGGGGGTGGCCCACTGTAAGGGTTATTAAAATTTGTGGCCGGAATTCTTCTTTGACAAATATTAGTGAATGTGCCCTTATTAGCATCAATGTGATTGGTATATAAAGAGTCAGGTTATTTATTATTCGGAAACACAAGCACATGTGCTATACATATACTTTCTGTGGTATGTGCCATACAAAATGTAGTCATATGTTGTAAAAAAGTGATATTTTTTGAAAGAAAGATATTTTATAATTCACTGGAGCTGGTGAATAAATTAAGTCCTGCACTTTTTTTTGTTGCAATATATCTAGTGCAGCTTATATGATAGAATTGTTTTTTATGGGCATTACCTACAGTTTGCTTTTTAATATGAGCAATATTTTACTTTAAGGACTCATTCACACTGTCCACTTGCTTTTTGCATATGCTTTTAGATGCATCTGTCCTTTGTCCATTGAAACAGTCCATTGATGTAGCCAATGGGATTTCAGCAAATAGACACACCTTGCGTTTACATGCGTTTAGAAGCTAAATATGTTTCCTGGACGCACATGACTTCTATTTTTCCTAAACAAAGCTAAACTGACTGCATCTAAACGCAAGGTGTGAATGGATCCATTGGAAATCATTAGAGGCATTTATAAGCGTTCAGAAAAAATTAGACATATAAGATTCGTTTTGTTCTGAATTGAAATTCGGATGAGTTTTAGCATGTTCGGACATTCGGATTGATCCAAATTTCTGAATGAAGGAAATAACGAATCCAAACGTATCCAAATTTTTGATCATGAAAATTTGGATGCATCCAAACATTTTTTTCTGAAAGTCATTCGGAATGAAAAAAAAAGCATGAGGTCCCCCCCCTGCCATCTCTTACCAGACCCTTGATCCGACCAGCAGCCTGGCAGAACAGGAAAGGGGGGGGCGAGCAGGCGCTCCACTCCTCCTGCAGTATACCAGGCCACATGCCCTCAACATAGGGAGGGTGATTTGCTGAGGGGGACCTTTTCAAATAAAATATTTTTTTATATAGTGTGGTGTGTTTACCGTATATACTCGAGTATAAGCCGAGATTTTCAGCCCATTTTTTTGGGTGAAAAGTGCCCCCCTCGGCTTATACTCGGGTCAATACTTTTTCCCAGTTTTTTTTGGTCAAATTAGGTACCTCGGCTTATATTCGGGACGGCTTATACTCGAGTATATACTGTATTTACTTATTTTACTGTATTTGGTGAATGCGTAGGGGTAACAACTCCCATTTATGGGGGGGGGGCAGCATCTGGGTGCCCCCTTCATGAAAGGGAGCGCCCAGATTTAATTAAGCAAAACACACGACAAACGCACTCAACAATTTGTTACCAGTTATACAGTAAGGTGCACACGAAATGGGCTTTGAACAGTAGAACAGTAGAAAGGCATCATGGCACACTCACAAACTAGCATGTAAAACAACTTGTCTCACCACTAAGGACAAGAGGTGCCTTGGCGCGGCAGTGCGGCTTACACATCCTTTGGGTGTCCTCCTGACAGGCCTGCACCCAATTTGATATCTTCTGCCCCATGTGCTCCAAGATGGAGACTCTCATAGTTTAGAGTTAGGACCGCACTATAAGAGGTGCCTTGGCGCGGCAGTGCGGCTTACACATCCTTTGCAGAAGACGTGTATCCAAACCTCTGTCATTGTCCTTAGTGGTGAGACAAGTTGTTTTACATGCTAGTTTGTGAGTGTGCCATGATGCCTTTCTACTGTTCTACAGATTTAATTAAGCCCCCCTGCCCGCGGACCCTCACAACCACTGGACCAGGGTTATGGGGAAGAGGCCCTTGTCCTCATCAACATGAAGACATGGTGCTTTGCCAGGGGGTCCCTCCTGGTAAAGCACCCTCCTCATGTTCAGCACATGCAGCCTGGTAAGTTGCAGGAGGGGGGGCACACACTTGTCCACCCCCTTTCTTGCTCTGCCAGGCTGCTGCTTGGATCAAGGGTCTGGTAAGGGATTTGAGGTTCTTGTATGATTTGGGGGGACCGCATGCTGTTTTTTTTCCATCCGTAATTATCATTTCACTCATCCAAAATTGATTAAAATCCAAATAAGGAAACAAATGTACTTTCGGACCCAAATCACCAAAAACAAAATAACAAAAAATCCAGAACGAAACAAACCAAAACAATTTTTTTGTCAGCTTACATATCTACAAACCATTAAACTTGCATATAAAAGCACCTAAACGCACCCTAGTGTGAATGGGGCCTAATTTGAACAAAATTAAAGAACTGACGACTTATTCAGGAAATAAAAAACAAACAAACATTATTTTCCCTAAATAATTTTGATTCAACAAACTTCAACTCTCACGCTAACAATATCTGTAATTGTAACTGCCACACTAACCTCCGCAGTAAGAGGCTCTTTCCCACAGACACAAATACAGGCATATCGGCATACAACGTAATATACGCCCGTATTTTTTTTGTCTATAGGATTGTATAGACAGAATATGCTGTACATGTTTACACACCAACGCATATGGGCGTATGTTGCTAATTGCAATACTTCTGTGCACATGCATGTGAAAATGCTGGTATCTGTGCTTACCCGCATGCGGCGTAGTCTATCCATACAATCCTATGGAGACAAAAACGCAGGAGATGGGGCTACTGGGTGCCGCAAATACAGGTGTATTTTACGCTGCATGCCCATACATCTGTATTTGCCCTAAATGTCACACTAACCGTCTCTGCATCACACTAACCCTCTTTGTAACCCTTACTGTTATATTAGCCCTTCCTTTAACTCCAAACTTCAAACTAATGCTCTGTGATTCCAACACCTAAAACTAAACCTCCATATTACTCCTTTCCTAACAATAATCTTGGCATGTAACCCTAACCCTCATCCTAACCCTTCCTATAGCCCCAACCCTCACACTAATATTTCATATAACCCTAACCCTCACACTAACTTTACCTGTAATCCTCTCCTGCAAAGACCTTTTAATTCAATTTTATTGTTAGCTCTCCCTGTAAACCTAACCCACACTGTAACTCCAACCCTAAAACTTACTCTCCCTGTAGGTGTAATGGTCCATTGTTACCAGTGGGTGCATGGTAAGGTGTGTAAAGTTCACCTGCTCAGAGCAGAAAATCATGCCCCCCTCCCCCCCCAAATGTGCAGAACACACCGGTGGCCGAATCCAAAATAACAGACACATTTGTTTTGTTTGACGAAACTAATAAACATGTTTCTACTTTCATCCTAAATTAATTTTGAGTCTTTGCACATATCTAATAATATGTGTGTGTGTGTGTATGTTTGTGCGTGTGTGTGTGTGTGGGGGTGGGGGGTTAATAATTTTTTACAATATTGTTTACTTTTGGGGGCTTTGGTAAAATATCACAGAGTCCTCAATCTCTTTTTCTTCAGCCTCAGCACTGTATGAATAGAGAGCACTCTGTACAGAGGCTAATATTTACTATCATCCAGTTATGAATGGGTAGAACCCTTTGTACTGAGGGCTTCTACCCATTCAGAAATTCATGATTGAACAGGAAGTGATGTAAAGCACTTCCTGTTCATTTATAACTGGGGCCACATAGTACTATGTGTTCCCAGTTGTTTTCAAACATTGGACTGATCAGCTGATTACTGCAGTGTTTGTGCTGCACACAGAGAATCGGTAAATATCACAGATATTTATCTATCCTCCACTCTCCATCCTAAGCTGCTCAGCCACGCACAGAGCTGCACAAGAGAAATGGAGTGCTAAAGCCGGTCGGGGGGGTGCGGAGGAGGGAGCTGTCATCAGGATGGCTGAGCAGTGAGGACAGAGAGCCCCCAGCTGTCAGGTCCTGGCTCTGAGCGTCTCTCTCCTGCTGCTCGACCATCCTGACAAGCGGCTCCCTCCCCTCCCCCCACAGCTGGCTTCAGTGCTCTATTTATCCTTGAATCCCCACTGCCTCTGCCAATGCAGGTGAGGAAGAGCAGCAGAGATCCAAGGAGAAGCTGCAGGCTGTGCCTCTATTCCCTGCCGCCCTGAGTCCAAGCTTTGTTGGCCACCTGGTGCCACTACTGCCATGGCACCCTGTGGTCACACACCCCAAAGGCCGGCCATGGCTGCGCCCCCTTGCAGCTGCACCAGAGGGAAGTGCCCTGCTCGCCTCACCCTTCCTACGGCCCTGAGCCTGATGATGTGCATTGTGCACATGTGTTGTGAGGTGCTGTACAATGCATCACAATGTTTGGGGTTTTCCTTTTTTTTTTCTTAATTAAAACGAACAAACTGACTTAGTTCTATGCATGGCATGGGGGAAGCCACTGTCAGAATGCATAAACAGTGACTGCAGCTAATCAGTCACTGTTCAGCTGCCAGTTTTTAGGCCAGCACCATCAGCAACAGTTGATTAAAAAAGTGACTTTTGTTTATGGAAAAGTTAGTGAGTTGTAAAATGTAATTCTGGAGCCCTCTGCAGAACCTGTAACACTAACCCTCATACCAACCCTCCCTGTAAAGAGGGTAACCCTCCACTGTCAGAATGCATAAAGAGTGCCTGCAGCTAATTAGCCACTGTTCAGCTGCCAGTTTTTAGGCCAGCACCATCAGCAACAATTGATTAAAAAAGTGACTTTTGTTTAAGGGATACCCTGTAACCCTAATCCTCATACCAACCCTCCCTGTAATCCTTACCCTCACATTAACTCTACCTGTAACCCTAACTCTCACACTAGTCCTCCCTGTGAAATTTACCCTCAGATTAACCCTCCCTGTAACCCTACCCCTTTCACTATTCCTCCCTGTAACCCGAACCCTCATACGACTCCTCCCTGTAACAATAACCCTTACACTAGTCCCCTCTGCAATCCTAACCCTCACACTAGTCCTGCCTGTAAAACTAACTCTCATTCAAACCCTCCCTGTAACCTTAACCCTCATACTAGTCCTCCCTGTAAAACTAACCCTCACTCTAATCCTCCCTCTAACCTCAACCCTCACACTAGTCCTCCTTGTAACCCTAACCTTCAGTTTAACTCTCCCTGTAACCCTAACCCTCACGCTAACCCTTCCTGTAACCCTAACTGTCACACATACTCTCCCTGTAACTCTAACCCGCACACAAACTCTCCCTGATATCCTAACCCTCACACTAACCCTTCCTGTAACCCTAACCCTCACACAAACTCTCCCTGTAATCCTAACCCTCACACTAACCCTTCCTGTAACCCTAACCCTCACACAAACTCTCCCTGTAATCCTAACCCTTACATAAACTCTCCTTGTTAACCTTTCCCTCACACTAACCATTAATGTAACCCAACCCTCATACAAACTCTCACTGTTAATCTAACCCTCACACTAACCCTTCCTGTAACTGTCACAGTAAACCTACCCTGTATTTTAACCTAATTCCAACCCTCCTTGTAACTCTAACCCTCCTACTTACCCTGTCTGTAACTTCAACCAGGATATTAACCCTCCCTATTATATTATACATGAATGTTAACATATTCACCTCTGCTGTGGCAGAATTCTCTGTGCAAAAGGCCAACCCATCATGAGCCACAGAGACCAGCAACAGGATCCCTACCAGGTCCATTACACTAAAAGAATGCAAATACACTTTGCAGTATTAGGTTCAACCCCCACTAAGATCCCGTTTAGACCGAGTTTGCCTTTTTAACCACAATCATCTGGGTTTCTTCTGATTGCACTGTTAAAGATATTAATTTCCATCTGTTTTGACAACGTGGAATAGATATTGTGGTTAATGATAATTGTATATTTGTTATAATTTTATGATAAACGTTAATTTGCACCACTTGTAATTTTTGAATGATTTGTATTTGTATGGCACATGTGTTGGTTTGTTCTCTCCCAGATTTACAGTTTACAAAGAAGATTTTGTATATAAAGCAGAACTAATGCCAAACATGTTTTACATAGTGAAATTCAAAACTAGGGTAAATAAAGTCAAGACTTTGAATAAGTATTGTGATTATTTGAATGAAGATGAAGTCATACGCATTTGCTTTAAGTTAGGTTTTTACAAATTTCTATATTCTAGCTTTGTGGAGCTCATAGCCTGAGCAAGGTTGCTCCCTTAGATGAAGCTGTGATGTAATGTCAGCATGTTCTTATTTTGGGTTAATATTGTATATTTTATCTGAACCTATTTTAGTGTTTTACATTTCTGTTTGTTAGTCACTCTGTAGTTTCCGGTGTACACTTCATATATAATATTTTAGATTATGCCAGTAGTATTCACATAATTTATTATAAACCTGGGAACAGATAAACCATCCCACCTTCAGAGAAAGAAATTGTAGGGGACCTGTAACATGGGCAAAGACACATAAAAGAAAGGAATGTATATATTTATATATATAATTTTTTTAAAAGGGTGATGAGGTGAGGAGGACAGGGGAATCCTGAGCCCTGAGTTGGACTTTGACCTAGCACATGCAGTAGAATTAGCAAACTAATAAATAGTTGCTAGTCCAATTAGTGCAACGTGCAGAATCTCACACCTTCTAATCAGAATTTGCTAGGTTAGACCAGTAAATGTATTCAGGTTGGTTAATGTGGATAGTATACTTTGTGCTTAATGTCTGGCTCCTTGCACCCTCTGTGAAAAACTTCACATTGAGTTAAAGATTTTTGTCCTTTATTCGCCTACTGAATCTCAATATAATATTTTGTTCCTTGTTTTACTCTAACTTCAGTTATAGCACTACCGCTAAAAGAGCCGCTGGATAGATGGGTCCTTCTACCGCTCCCAGTGATGTCTCACCCTGTACATGGATCTGACAATCACCAACACACCAGTAACAAGTGAATAGGCCTAAGATGAACAATAAGTCTTGTGGGCGTATGCTATAGAACCTCCCCTAACATAGAGGAGGAGGAGGAGACTTATCTCCTCAAGCATCATTCGAATTTCTGAGTGAAACAAATAACAAATTTGAGCATATACACATTTTTGATAACAATGATTTCGATGAATCCAAATTTTGGCCGAATATCATTGAAAATGAAATAATGTTGTTAAGCTTAAAAATGAAAAAAAAAAAAATAGCGTGGCCCCCCACCTAAAATTCGTACCAGACCCCATGCCAAAAAAATGCATGGGGTCCGCCCCATAATCCCTTACCAGACATTGATCTGAGCAGCAGCCTGGCAAAGCAGGAAAGGGAGAGATGATCGTGCAACCCCCTTCCTGCACCATACCAGGCCACATGCCCTCAACATGGGGAAGGTGATTTGCCAGGTGGGGACCCCCAGGCAAAACACCTGGGGGTTTGCATAAAGGGGGGCTTATTTGAATCTTATTTGAATCTGAGTGCCCCCTTTAACAAAGGGGGCACCCAGATCTCATTCCCCCCTCGTGAATGAGTAGGTATTGGTTGTAACCTTATTCATTCTCCAATTAACAGTAATATAGTAAATAAACACACAACACCATGTTCAAAAGTCCTTTATTTGAAAATGAAAAACCACAACACAGTTTTTGACAATTCCTTAATTCCAAAAAAAAATGTCCATCGATCCAATCCACAGGTCAATCACATCGTCCAACGACCCCTCCCCACATTTTTTATTTGTTTATTTTTACGTTTAAAAACAACCTAATTCCATTCAAATAGATTCAAATAGATCTGAATTCCAAAAACATAAACTTTGGACCATCGGACAGATCCAAATTTCAGAAAATTAAAAAAAAAAATCTGCATGGAAAGGAAACAAAAAAGAAACAGAATTTTCAGCCGTGTACATGTCTACTCAGCAACACAGATAGGAAAAAGCATCTCAATGCTTTAATTTCTCTTTTCTGCTAAAAAGCTTCTTTTGAGAATGTTGTGTTTTGACAGCCATGGAGTAGTATGTCATGCCAAATCAGCATATTACCAGGAATTTTCATATCACTTGAAATGACCAGTAATTTCCTGAGAATCTTATATCAATTACTTTGATTATATATACACACCTTTGTACAGAAATTAAGAGGCAATGGTCTGACTGGCATATCTCTGCACAGCCTGCAATGGAACACTGCCTGCAAAGCAAATATAAATCAAAGAATTCTTGTATCTTTAGGAACCAAGGGTCCCTGTAGGAATGCCAACATTCGATGGAAAGCCTTGTCCATGAAAGGAGGTTTTCAGAGGCTGACAATGAGAGCACTTATGCAGAGCAGTAAATGCTGCGTTGTTAGCACACATCTCTCAGAGGAGATTGATGTAAAGCAGTGTCTTAGCAGAATTTCTTATAGAAATACACGTGACTTTGAAGAATTTGGCTTAGAATTTTGTTTTACCTCTGCATCTAGTGATACTTACTCACAGAAATACTTGGCTTTGAAGCCTGTAAATCATGAATCAGTTTGAACAGCAATAGGTGCTTTATACGATATATGAGTATCTTCTAAACTTTATGATCAATTAGCTTTTTTTAAGTTTGTTTAGTTGTTACATTGCTAATATCAAAGCTGTAGATTGCTTGTATGCTTATTTATGTTTTTATATATAAGCTGCCAGTACTGAATGAGATCATTGAGATTATGAGAATATTTTACTATCCAACACAAATGAATACAGCATGTATTTTCTACTGGGGGTAGGGGAACCCCAGGGGTAGTTCAGATTAGACATGTGACCCCCTGCAAAAAGTTCTAGTATCGATATATATTTTTATTTCTTTTATTTTTTTGATTTTGGATTTGAAATTCGATTTGATGCGTTCTTCGGATTTCAGATTCAAAATTCAGTTTGTTATTTAGATTTTCCTTTCGGATCGTTCCAAAACAGTAAGTCACATGTGTGTGCCTGTATTTGCAACCCCCAAGAGCCAATAAAACCCCATCTGATTGGCCAGAGAACAGTCACATATTAAGTGTCGTTTTGAATGAAATTCGTACAGATCCAAATTTTTTAAACCATTCGGATTAGTTTGTATTCGGATGCATTGGAATTCAGACATTTGGATGCATCTGCATGTCTGAATTTAACTAAATTTGTACAAATATCCATTCAGAACTAAACTAAATTTACATGTCTAGTTCTGGCAGGTATGGTAGATACTGCTTAAAGGTGGCACAGTGACGTAGTGGTTAGCACTTCTGCTTTGCAGTACTGGCGGCCTATTCCAGTCAGGACACTATCTGCAAGGTGTTTGTATGTTCTCCCTGTGCTTGTGTGGGTTTCCTCCAGGTACTCTGCATTCCTCCCACACTCCAAACACATGCTTGTAGGTTAATTGGCTCCTATCCTAATTGGCCCAAGCTCGCTGATGGACTATAATCTAACATTTAGTTTACTAATTTGTATTGAGATTGTAGTCTATCATAGGAGCAAGCTTGGAGCAGTGGCTACTTTACAAAACACACAGGGACCATGGTGAACAAAAGTAGCCACCTTGCAGCAAGAAGTGTGCAGAGTAGTGGAGCAGATAGGGCAAGAGCATATCTACAAAGTATAACCAGAGAAATCCAACAGACCAGCAAGAGTGATTAATCGTAACTTGCTACTACCTGTCAATGATCTGTTCTTAGAAATTATTTCACTAGCCATGAAAAGGGATAATACCACTAGGACAATGGCAAGAGTGGAAAAAAGCAACAACCCAGAAATCACCGATTCAGATACTTTTGAAAATGAGTGCTATATGTATTTTCCTGGACTCTTCTTAGACAGTGAACGATGCATGGGCTGAGGAATTCTATCTTAGTGATCCTAAAAGTTTTACCAGGAAAAGTTAGTGAGTTGTAAAATGTAATTCTGGAGCCCTCTGCAGAAGTTGAGGAAGAAAGTATAGCAGAATCATCAGAATCATCAACAGGAGCCAGAATTGCCACCAGAGGAGGAGGGAACTGAACCAATTGCTAATGAAACATTGAGTGAACCAAAAATGTCCTCGGAACAAAGTTATACGTTAGATGTTTCCACAAATATAATTGAACAGCATTGTGACCCCTCAGATGTAAAATGGCTAATATTTACATAATTTGAAATGCCTACATGTTCATATTTCTTGCAAGGCATATATGCCAATAGTTATTTAGATGATACAAGATAGATTATTCAAGGCAGAATAATAACAATAAAAATAGTGGGGAACAACAAGGTAGTAAACTTTTGTCCCATAAAAAGAGAGGAATTAAATGTATGTACACCAACGCTAGAAGTCTGGCAAATAAATTAGAAGAGCTTGAATTAATGATACTCGAAGAGGACTTCGATATAGTGGGTATAGTGGAAACCTGGCAGGACACCACGCATGACTAGGCTACTAATATAGAGGGTAGCAACATTAGCGATAAACTGTTTAAAATTAACTCCGTTACAAAAACTAGAGGCCATCACCTAAAATTGGGGGAAAAAAATTCCAGCACAAGGGGCGAAGGGGGTTCTTCACAGTAAGATCAGTTAGGGTCTGGAACTCACTGCCACAGGCGGTGATTTCAGCAAATAATGTGGAATTGTTCAAGAAACTTTTGGATGATTTCTTAAGGGACCGTAATAAACAGGGGTACAGGTACTCCTAGAATGAGATCCTAATAGGTTGGACTTGATGGACTAATGTCTTTATTCAACCTCAAATAATATGTAACTATGTAACAAGCTACAAATATTTTTGATTATACTAAATGTTGGAAGACATTTATCTAAAGAGGGGAAGTATGTAGCAGGTAAATGAATAGACCTCCCAGCAATCTATTACCAGGCTGCAGCTAGAGAGAGCATTAATCGCATAGGACTGAGTGATTAATGCACTGTACTAGTGTGAACGGGCCCTCAAAAACACTGACAGACACAACCTATCACAGAGACAATCTCACACACTCACAGACATTCTCACATACACGTGCAAACTAAATAAAAAATATATTTTTAAGATCCATCCAGTCTCCCTACCTTACAAGAACTGGAGTGGATCCTCAGCCTGGGGTCTAGTGTGGGCTGCTATGCTGTGATGGAGCGATCGGTGTCCCTGGTTACCTGGTAGCCAGGGACGCTGATCTCTCTGCAAGTGGCCAGAGCCAGCCGTAAAATCACGGCTGGCTCCGCCCAGCTGTCAGAAGCAGGCTGTCCGGCCGCTCAGCCAGCTTCGCCTTTCACCTCGGCTCAGGCGAGCCGAGGCATATGCCTTTGGCTCGACTGAACCACCCGGCCCACTTCGGGAGCTGTACGGGCTATAGTGAATAGCCCGTACAGCAGCCCTTCGGTTCTACTGAACCGAAGGGGTCCTGGGGCCAAGCTAGCCGAAGGTTCAGCCGAAGCTACGGCTAGATCCTTCGGCTGCTTTGTGAATAGACCCCAGTGTTTCTAAAGTCAGGACTGCCGGTAAATAAGTGTGATGTAACTCTTTCAGCTTATTACATTTTAGAAGTGTTTCCCATCCTTGTAAGTTTGCATGATAATCTGTAGCATTAGCCATTAGCACTGCTCAAGCTATCTATCAGAAACACATGTGTTTAATCTCTGGACATAATAGCGCCCATAGAATGTGTTTGTAAGTAAGTGTAGTTTTTCAGTGCTGTTCTACGAGTACTGTTTCTTGCCAGTATGTTTTGGCTTGGGATGTAAGAAGAAAGCCTTGGCAGGACCACAGAGTTTGCTTTGTCTGAGTGATTGGCAATTAAGAGGGAAAAGTTTGCGTCAGAACCTTATTTAGTTTAAGGAAATGATATGCACATACTGCAGAGTTTCTCTTCTTGCTTGCTTATATAAGAAAACTTTGTAGTTTGTTGGCAAATAATTGTCTTCTGAATTGTTAGTGTAATTTGTTAATTCATATATAATTAAGGGTGGTAGCATGCAAATGTTTCCTTTTTAAATTTTCATTGAGACAACGAAAGTGACTTGCTCCCAACGTTTGGCTCAACTATTCCTTTATTACACCCTTCAGTCACCAGTTTCCGTGATGCTGGAGATGTCACTAAGAAAATAACTTAACATGGGTACAATTGTCAGTAGTAACACTGATGAGTTTGTATAGTTAATGAAGTGCCTTGTTTGCTGAAAACTATTAAAACCAAATACATTTTCATACCTGTAGACATACCTATATAATATGAATTTTGTTAGCTCTGAGTTAATTCACCCTGAACATTGCTATTGGCTTTAGCAAGCATAAAAACTGCCATTATTCTTGTCTAGACAGCCTGCAGAGGAATGCTTATAATAGTAGGATGATGGCGCATTAGTTGTTCACAAGAGCCCAATCTCAGTAGGAGACACACCGGGGGGCTGATTTTTTTTACGCAAAATCACAGTTATCGCCATCGTGAGCATTGTCTTAACTTGCTACTGTGCTTGGATATTAAAAAGAACTCTAAGCTGATATATAGACAACTCAATTGATGCAGATAAGCATCCTTAAGTATGCTTATATCATACATGAGCAGCCTATGGGGATCCTCTGAATTGGTTGGAATTCATCAGCTCTCCAGCAGGTTCCTGAAAGCTGAACTGCTGCCTTACCTTAAGTCTTGCACAGTTATACAAGCTCCTCTCCTGGACTGAAATTGCTTACTCTGATTCCACTGCATACTGTTAGCTTCTCACCGTGTACATTAGATGCTGCAGCACATCGAGTACTGGAGGACATCCAGCATCATCCAGCAATTTCTTTCCCAGTTGGACTGGCCTGCCCCTCAGGTTCACATGTAGATGTTCCCTAGGACAGTTTTCATGCAAATGCAGCCTACCTAGAAACATCCACTCCTCCAGACTGACATCCACCCACTAAAGTTCTTTGATATTTGCATAATTCCTCCTAAAGGTGGCCATACACCTTACAATTATCGCTCAATGTTCTTTGCCCCGTCATCACACCCTCATTCAATTTCTACACAAATAGACCAGACTGCACAGACCAATGTAGATTTTGATAATCGCTCGTCAGCAATTCTAACTGGCCAAATTTCGTCGATCGACAGAACAGATTTTCGTTTGCGCATATGCAGTGTTTATGTTGCGATTTTTGTTGTACGACAAACGCCAATAATCCATTGATTTTCATCCATTTCAACAAAAGTTTTCTTCTCTGCCGTTCAACCAAATTCGGCAAGTTGTACAGTATTTACAATCGTGCAATTCCCATCAACTGGCCGATTATCGTATGAAAAATGGATTGCATTCGTTTTTCGAACAATAATTGTAAGGTGTATGGCACCTTAAGAGTCAGGACCGAGGGCTCTTGATAGAAGTACTGAGGCATAGTTTACTGGCCCCTTCCAACAAAAATAAGGTATGTAATGAAAATGGAAAGTTTTTTTTTAATTATTAGCATTTTGATAAAGGGGGAGGCAGGGAAGGCAAAATAGAAGCCGAATCGACTTCAGCTTTAATTGATTCACATGACCTTTATTCCATGAGCGCATATAACACTATTAAAGTGTGTGGAGTGTTTCATTATAATGGATTGTCTGTGTTTCCATTAAATACAGCTTTAATAAGATAGTAAAAACCTATGCATTTCTTACACATCTAATTAAGGAAAGGCAAATTCTGATTTCTTTTTAGTTTCATAGGTTAAAAAAAGACAAATGTTCAACCACAAAGGAGATGTTTAAATTGCAGATATGCCAGCATAAAATGTACAGCTTCTACTAACTAGAAGCCAACCGGCCTAGTGCAATCACAGCCTTCTTTGACACATTCAGAAGGGTCAGTGGTTTCTTGCACAGTCTTTGACTCCAAGAAGCTGCAATGACAGCACTGACACAGCCTAGCACCTTGTCTACTACTGTATAAATCTGGACTGTTTATGATGTAGAGTATAGGGGTAAAAGGTGGCATTAAATACATACTTAAAATAATAATTATTTAGAAAAAGTTTCTAATCTAATTGTCTATCATAACCGGTAGTCAAAGCCTGTCTCCAGGCAAAAAGTATACTTGCACTTTGGCTACCCTCGCACTGCAAGGGTTGAATGCTCAATTTGGTCTAGGGGCTGGAGTAAAGCAGATTTACTTACCTGATCTCGCTCAGGGCTGCTAGACCAATCCCTGCAGCATCTCCTCCCCTGGCCCCTGGCAGTCTAAAGACCGATGACATCATCACTTCTAATGCAGGTTCCATAGACCTGCATTGGATGTCAGGACGCCATAGGACATTTCACCAGATGTAGCGGAGGGAAAGAAGATGACAGCACTGACCGCCAAGGGGCAGGGTTTAGGTAATTAAATCTAGTTTACTCCAGGCTCTACACAAAAATGAGACCCTTGCAGTTTGGTTGTAGCTCACAAAAAGCCTGCAAAAAAACCAAGGCTCTCATAGATTACAGTTAAGACCACACTACACAGAGGGGCCTTGACGAGGCAGCCCTTCCATGTGCACCTTACTTTAAAAACTAGTTATAAATTGTTTGTTTTGCATACAGGGATTTTTAGTTCTAAAAGACTGATGTTTCACAATTTAGAATCATGTATCTTCATGACTTTCTGACTTTAGCACAATGGTATTGTTTTGAAGATTGCATTAGAAGTTCACTGCTTTCCAACATTGCTTGGAATGTTTTATTTTTTGCTTTGTTGGGAATATTTTCCATGGAGCATATCCACATTTGTGCATCATGATAATATTAGGAGTATGTCTCACGCTCTTATGCCAGCCACAGCCTTCCAGCTCCTCCTGGTGGTTGCTTGCTGACACTCAGGGCCATCCCTATAATGAGGCAGCCGGAGGCAGTTGCCACAGGTGGCAACTCATTGGGGGTGTCACAGAGGTCCACAGCATCCCAGGTTGCTAAGAGCACTGTCCAACTTCCCGTCCAGCTCACTGACATCATTAGTTTCCAGTGAGCTAAGCTCCTAAAAACCAGTGATGTCAGTGAGCTGGGCGAGACTGGAAATAGAGCCTCTGCCAGCACGGCTTTAACACAGCAGTCCGTCCCACCGCATTGCTACCTCCCCTTTGACAGCTGCTATCAGCAAAGCCAGTCCACCCCCTCCTCCAGAAGCACTATCAAAAGCATCCATCCAACCACCCCGGCCCCGCTGGAACTACACCTTTCCCAAATCTCTTTGTCAGTTGTGGGTTAATGAGACTGACTACCCACCCTCCAGTTTTGGGATTGGCCAATGGCGCTTTATTGAAACATCACAATGCAAGGGCTCTGGGCTTGTGATAGAAAGCTTGTATTCATCTTGTCTTGTACCCTGCTACCTGTTCCTGTTTGAGCATCTTGTCCCTGGGAACACTCTTTCTGCTGCTAGTCCTGACCGAAGCCTGTCCCCGGAATACTCTCTGTCTTCCACCTGTCCTGACCTCAGTCTGTCCCTGGGATTCCCTCTGTCTGCCACTAGCACTGAGCATAGCCTGTTCCAGATAAGCACTCTTGTTGGCTACCCACTCTGTCCTTGCTATGTAACTATTTCCTCTGCAGGTAGAACTAGAGCCTGACTTGTCCATCACTAGCCCTGTTTCCAACTGAGGGCCAGCACCTCAGGTCCTCCATCGCCTTCAGTTCCTTTTACTGTGTACCTGTGACATTCTAAAGTCATAGTATATAGTTCAAGACTTGGGGGCATCTGAGTACTAGCGACCTTAAAAGGCAGCTCCTGGGGGCATGTCCTGCACATGGCAGACTAGGTTGCAAGGCTCGAGAGCTCCGTGGTACATTCACTATACAGACTGTTTATAACTATTTATACCACACCATACTGACCAGACGGACAATGTCGAAGTGAAGGAAGGAGGGGGGGACCCCGTCACAGAGGGGAACCCCATCTTTACAGTGCTATTTCTCCTCCACACGAAACGGGACCCGCAGCCATGACCAATCCAATATGGCGCCTGAACCTGCCCCGCCATCCCCACCACAAGGTTTGGACCGTTCACTCTCACCTGCCCGCAGTGAGATTCCGTCGGGCTTACGGTCCCCTCGTCTATATGACTCGGATTCCACCGATGCGGACCAGTACCCACTCCGCAATCCCCTGTCCGATGTCCCACAGGAGTTCCGGGCGCTCCTAAAATATCTGCCCACGAAAGAGGACTTTGCGGCCCTGGTCACGAGAGTTTCTGCGCAGCAATTGAGGACCGGGTCCAGTGTTTGGAGCAGGCACAGTCGGGACCCTCCCCTCAGCTCGCTCCCCTCCAACTACAACTGGAAGACCTGGAGGATCGCAACCACCGCCATAATGTCCGGATCCGGGGGCTCCAGAGTGAACAACCCTACAGGCAGACCAGCAATCCTCGGTCCAGGCAATCTTTGGATCGCTTTTGCCCAACACGGCACCAGACTCTATCCTGATGGACAGGGTTCACCGCACCTTCGGCCCCCCGCTAACGGATTCCTCCCGCCCGCGGGACGTCCTATGCCCCCTGCACTATTACAGGATGAAGGAAGACATCTTACGCCAGGCATGGCTGAAGAGACCCATAGAGTTTGATAGGGCTCAATTACAGATCCTACCGGACATATCCCGGAATAGCTTTCGCCGCCGAGCCCTCATGCGCCCTCTCCTAGATGAGATCCGGCGGGCGGGCGCCCCTTACAGGTGGGGTTACCCCATCCGTCTGCACGTCTGCAAAGGAGGATCTACGTTCCTGGTCCGTTCCCGTGCGGATGTACCGGCCCTCTGTGAATTCCTTGAGATACCTGTCGTCCAACTCCCGGACTGGCTATGTTACTTCCCGGAAGACCAGACCGCTGCAACGAAACCGTGCAGAACCAAACGGGCCCATCGTTCTCCTTCACCGGATCTACCTACCCGTCCGCCCAGAGCTGTCGTGGAAGAAGCAGAGCCTTGACCCGTGTGAGACTGTCCCTTTTTTCCCTACCGAACGCACCTGCCTTTGTCTTGGACCGTGGCCTGGAACCCATGTCATCCCTTAGCCCCGGTGTGGCGGACGGTGGAAGGACCATCCCTGACCCGGCCTCATATCCTTGCTGACTCCCCGGGACATCTCCCATCTACCCAGGACTGGTTGGATCCATGTTCATTGCTTCTCGAGGGTCACATACTGCCTTCAGGGACTTCCTCTTGCCGGGAGGGCTCCATATCCTTTCTTGACACCTCCAACTATGGGTCCGGCCTTCTGGCCTGCCGCTAGGGCCCCCTTGGACTACCAGGCCCAGTGGGATCAGTTTCCAGATTAACGGTTATGTTATGTTTTTATTTTGGTTAATGTACATTTACTTATGGCCGAGGTCTGCTTCAACAGACATGTTGCGGGAGATTGCTCACCATCGGGGAGCCTGGCTTTCTCCTCCTAGGGGCCAGGGGCATGACCATTCACCCGGAACCCCGGGCATTTGCCTCTGGTCCCTGCTGGGCTGGAACCAGGGGGTCCCCACAAATGTTATCCCACCTTGCCGCCCCTATCCTGTCCTGGGGACTACCCGGGCACGGGCTCCTCGGCGATGAGCTGGCCACCCGCCCTGACAGGCAGAATGTCTGTTAACATCGTTCTACGTATGGTTGGTTTGCATAATGTGTAGTGTTGTACCCGCGGAGCATCGCTCCGCCTTAGTGCTAATTCGTATCCCCACTAGTTGGTTCCAAAAGTGCCTCCGAGGCCATTGGGATGCTGAACTTCGGCGCAAGATTTAGTTTCTGTCCCCCCTGTGTCTTCTCCCAAACCCAAGTATCCCGTTCCTCCCCACTGGGCTAGGAACCCCCTTCCTCCCTATTTGTCTCTGTCAGTCCTGCGCCCCCCCGACCTACCTCTCTCCTCTCTACCCTATAACCTCACCTTTTCCTTTCCCATCTTTACCTCACCCCACACTGATCATGTCTCTGCTCAAGATCCTGGCCCCTAATGTGAAGGGCTTAAATGTGGCGGAAAAACGTAAGGTGGCCTTCCTACAAGAATCTCACTTTGCAGAGGGGCGGGCCCCTCTGCTCAGAGACAGACGATACCCTGTGGTGTACCATGGTTATGCCCCAGATAAAAAATCCAGAGGGGTTAGCATGCTGATATCACATTCGGTACCGTGGCAGCTCCTCGTGGAGTCTGCGGGGGAGGAGGGAAGGCTGCTAATGGTGAAGGGGATGATTGGCCCTCAGAGAATAACTCTGGTTACCATTTACTCCCCACATCAGGGTCAGATTGCCTTTCTAGACTGTGTCCTTGCTGCAATTGATGAGTTCCGGGAGGGAATATTGATTATTGGGGGGGACTTCAATCTGCACCTAGACTCTGGGGTTTTGAATCTTCCAACCCGGCTCCCATTTGCCCTTTTCCATGCTGAGGCGATTGTGGAAACTATTACACGCCCACCAATTGGTCGATGTATGGCGGATACAGCACCCCTCGACCAAGCGCTACTCCTTCCATTCCCTGGCCCACGATACCTACACCCGAATTGATTTTTTCCTAGTCTCCCATGGCTCTCTGGGAATATTACCTACTCGGACCATTACCTACTCGGACCATGCCCCGATCTTGTTGACCCTCGGACTGAGTAAGCAAACCCCACACGGCTGGCGCTGGCGACTGAACGAAACACTCATTCAAGACCCTGACCTTCTCCTGGAGATTGAACGTGACTTACGGTCATATTTTGACCTAAACACTACCCCAGACTGCTCCCCATACACTGTCTGGGAAGCCCACAAAGCCTACATAAGGAGGACCCTCATTAAATTGGGTGCTAGACGCAAGAAGCAGAGGCTGGAACAACAAACCACACTCTTAGCGCAGATCCACTCCCTGGAGACCCTCCATAAAAGTCGGCACGACCCGACCGTTTTGTCCCAACTACTTGCTGCCCGAGAATCCCTGCGCTCCCTAGCTCTAGACAGCGCCAAAGCCCCCCCTTACCAAGTGTCGTAGACACTTCTACGAATACGCGAATTTCCCCTCCCTGATCCACCTGGACCAGGCAGGCTTTGTCCCTACCCGAGAAGCAAGGGACAATACAATCCATGCCCTTAACCTCATCCACTCTGTCCGGTCGAAGTCTTCCCCGTGTTTCCTCTCATCTACAGACGCGGAGAAGACCTTCAACAGGGTCGACTAGACCTTCCTCCGCCTCACCCTGGAACACATCGGGCTTGGTCCGGGCATGCTTTCCTGGATACTTGCCTTATACTCGGAACCCACGGCCAGAGTGAGTGTCAACGTCAACTTATCTGACCCCTTCCCTATTGGCAATGGCACTAGGCAGGTCTGCCCACTCTCCCCCCTCATTTTCACCCTGACCCTGGAGCCGATGTTGCTATCCGTTCGGGCCCATCCAGACATCCAGGGCATCACCGTGGGGCACAATCAACATAAAGTGGCTGCTTACGCAGACGACCTACTATTTTTCATTACCTCCCCAGACACGATGATACCAAACCTGGTATCTGCCCTAAGCAACTACGGCGAACTCTCCAACTTCCATGTTAATAGCCAGAAATCGGAAGCCCTGAATTTGACAATACCTCCCCAGATGTTATCGCTCATCCAAAAAAACTTTCCCTACCAATGGTCTCCCAACACCCTCAAATACCTAGGCGTAAGGCTCCCCCGTGACCTAACACAACTGTATGGTCTTAACTTCCTGCCCTTGCTCCAGGCCGCTGTCACCTCCTTCATTTGGGCAGGCAAGGCCCCTAGACTCAGACTGTCGATTCTCCAAAGACCTAAAATGGCTGGAGGCTTAGCCCTCCCCGATCTTTACCTCTATTATATGGCGTCACACCTGATCCGTGCCGTGGACTGCTGTCGACATGAAGAAACCAAACCGTGGGTGGCTCTGGAGCAATCAGTGGCTCCTATTCCCCTGCCAGCTTTACCATGGTATGGGGAATATCTCCCCAAATAGACCAGAACACACCCGACTGTAGTGCCTACTTGGCGGATTGCGCACAGGACGCTCAGGGAGAAAAGGTTGTCCCCCTCACCTATGTACCCTATCATTGGTAATTCGGAGTTCCTAATGGGCCTGGAGGACGGCTTCTTTCGTCGTCTTCCAACCCAGGGACGCTTCCAGGCGATACATTTCATCCAGGGCGCCCAGTGGTAATCCCTGCCAGCCATCTTACTTGACACGGACATGGGGGACTCCGGTTTTTGGCGACAACTACAAATCTCCCATTTCTTATCCATGCTCCCTGCTTCCTCCTTATTTACCCGCACTCTTACCGACTTTGAATACACTTGCTTGGACACAGGCCCTCTAGCCAAGACTCTATCCTTATGCTACAAATGGGTGGTGGAGGCGGACTTGGACTCACCGCTGCGCTTTATAGGGCAATGGGAATTGGGACTGCAGTTCTCACAAGCTGACCAGACTAAACTACTACAGCTATACCCGAAGTCATCAATATGTAATAAATACCAGGAGTCGGGCTAAAAAATCCTGACCCACTGGTACAGGACGCCCCACAGGCTTCACCAGATGTTTTGGCGATGTGCCGGATGTCTGTTGGCGCTGTGGCTCCTCCCCCACAGACATGCTGCATATATTCTGGTCCTGCCAGAGACGGACCTCATTTTGGAGTCGGGTGAAACAGATCTCGCAGAAATTCACGGATCCATGGAGGACCTTACCAGCTGAATCAAGGGCACCTCTGACAAATTTGCAACCACGTGGTACTATTGGAACGACTTCACCACTTCGGCCGAATATCGTGCTATCCTGGCCTCTTGAGCAGAGATCTCCATACCCCTAGACCACTCTTTTCCCCCTCTTATCCCTGTCTCTCTCAACTTCTCCTTGTTTCCACCCCTTCCCCTCCCTATGTGAGCCCCCCCCCCCATACTATGGGTTCCGCGTGCCAGTATACTTACCCTGGGCACACGAAACGTAAAACCTGCCCTGTAATGCGGAGAATAAGTGGCTGAGAGATTCATCTCCTCCGATTACATATGCTGGTTGCACATCAACGAACATATGGCATAACACTCAGGGACACAGGGTACCATCGTACATTGAGTGTTTGCACTGTCCGAGATTGATCTGTGTTTCTTCCCCCTTTGTATGTTGCCTTCCCCCAACTGTTGTACCATATTTTGCATATGCTTTTCCATGTTTATTGGACAAAAATGACAAATAAATAATTTATAATTTTTTTTAAAAGGGCAGCTCCTATAAGTGAAGTCACTCACCACTATTTACTCTGACTGGAGTGTTTGCACCCAGTCCTTAGAACTGCATTGGTGTTAATTTATGGGTAAATAGGTAAACATCTGATCTGATGGATGGTAGTATGCTTAGTATTATCTTGTTATCCTGGTTTAGAGCTGCTGATCACTGAAGTTGCCTGTGTGTAGGGATGTGTATAGGGCCCTGTAATGCCAACCCATGTAGGCTTTGCCTTTTAAACCAGGAAAAGTCATATTTGTGACTTTTACATCTGCAATATTTACAATACTATTGCCTGGAGGAATGAAAGACTTTAAATAGATCTTTAAAGGTGCTAATGTTTCTTTAAATATAAAGATCAGAATTGCCCAGGCTATGGTATTTTCTCTCATGCTCCCTGGTTGTGAAAGCTGGACAATAAAGAAACAAGAAATACAAAGTATTGATGCCTTCAGGCTTTGGTGTTGGTGAAGAATTTTGAAAACACCGAAAACATCAAATGGATCCTTAAAAAAAAATCAAGCTCTACTTTTCACTAGAAGCCTAGATGACTAAGTTGAATATTACTTTTCCCGTCTTATTTTGGACATGGTTGGGGTTGATTTACTAAACGAGTAAAGCATGTTCACTTTGCAAGGGATTTTTCACTTAGCTTAGTAAATATGGAGAAGTTGTGCTGACTTCATTCATCCAATCACGTGCAAAAAAATGCCTGTGACTTCATTCATTACTTGCGTGCAATTGAGAATTCTTTGCAAAGTCAATTTTCAGCATATTTACTAGTGACTAATGTATGTGAAAATTCCCTTACAAAGTGAATATGCTTTACTCAAATCTACCCTATTATGAAAAGAACCAACTCAATGGAAAAGACAGTTATGTTTGGAAAGCTAAAAGGAAAAATAAAAAGTGGGTGCAATGCAAAAAGGTGCATGGGTGCAGTCACAAAAAAATATAAATATGCTATTGCAAAGATTTAAGACCCAAACAGAAGACAGATTATTCTGGAGAAACAATATCCATGTGGTGGTCGCCAGTATTCAACATCGATTTAACGACAGATAATAATAACAATTATAATAATGATGACTTATTTTACTATCGTATTTGGTCTTTTTTATTTTTTGCCTGGTTTATCATATCAATCTTTTATCATGTTTCCATTTCAATTTAATGCAGTCCTACGGCTCTCTTCGTGAATTTGTTTTCTCATTATTTATATGGCTACCTATCAACAATTCTTCTTATTTTTTGTGTTTATGTATCATGTTGTGTACATACTTGCAGACCTTTCCCATTGTTTGAGATTTTGCGTATAATTATAATATTGTATGCTTGCAGCTATTTTTTGTGTCTTCTGATCATTATGCATATAATATAAGCCCACATGCCCCTCCACATCTTGTGGGTGTTCAAAACGAGTCTATATGTAATTTGTGGTAAATTCATGATAAATGTAAGTAATAATGTACGCAAAGCCTTTATTTAGCCTTCGTTTAAACAATGAAATAATGTATCAATCTGAGTATGGAAACAGGAGGACAGGAAACTCACAGAACCCCTTGCTTCAGATACGATAATACATTTCTTTGAGACACCATCTATTCTGTAACTTCAAGGTACAGAGTAAAGAGGAGCTTTTTTTCTTTTAAGGGCTCCCCTTTTAAAGTTTTTACATGAAGCTAAAGGGCACACGGGTGGGTATTAACACGTGTGGTAGCCCACATGCTCAAGCCTGCATATGTGGCATCCCAGGCTGGTATGTGCCAGGTGAAGGAAGAAGGCACACATTTTTTGAAACTCTTAAACAAGACAATCTGCTCCCTATCTGCGAATCACTCCAATCTGGGTTGGATCTTAAACTAAGAAGACTGTTTTTTATCATCTGTTGGAACTGCATGGAACAATATGGATTCCATAAAATCATGCAATAAACATAAAATACATCCAAAATCAATATGGCATTTTATGGCTTATGATGGCAGCTGTTTACATCATATTTTTTACTACTGTTCTATAGAATCATTTCCTCAGTCTTACAAAACACACATTTTTATTATAAAAATCCATAAGCATACAGAAGATTATTAAAAGCAAAGAAAGAACTCTAAAGGACAGATTTTTCTGCTGATCTTGCTGTATTTTTAGAGAACTTTTCCATTTTTATTTTTCTGGTTGTGCAGGTTTTTGGAATACTATCCATTGTTAACTTTTAGCTGTATCAGTAAACCATGCAGATGATGCATGTAATATCTCCTGAAACAAGTGCTTCTGCAGCACAATCATTAATTGCTTTAGTGACATTTATTCAAAGAGAGCATGTAACAGCTTCAGACATTAAAGTGTGCCGAATGAACATTTTCACGTATTCAGCATAAATGTTTCTTTAGACTGCACCTATTATTTCAGTTCTCCTAGTTCCTCTTGGTACTCTAAGCTCCTTGCACTGTAAACTCCCAATGTGAATGTTTTTCACATCTTCTGTCAACTTATAAATATAGAAAACTGCCAGCGGGATTAACCTCTTCTTATTTGTTCATTTATACCTCCACATTGCTCTTTTACATTAATTAGCTTGTGGTTTTTATCTACTGGTCCCTTTTTGAGGGTGTCCTTTAATAAAGGTAATAGTATTTAAGAGTGGTACTTGAAGAGTTATAAGAAAAAACTGCTTCCTATGGGTAAAGTTAAAGTGACACTAAATTCAGGAGGTAAATCTTAAAAATACATTCAAGTAACCTAACTATTAACAAAAATGTATCTTATTTGAGTATCACTCGGCTGTAGAATCTCAAATCATCTCTGAATTGGTGCTGACACTGTCCTTCCTTCTGGAGGGTGGATACTTGTGTTTCCCATGGTTCCTGTGTGTGTTGTAAAGTAGTCACTGCTCCAAGTTTACTCCCATGATGGACTACAATCTCTATACAAAGTAGTAAACTAAACATGAGATTGTAAACCATCACAGGAGTGAGTTTGGAGCATGTGTGAATGTTTGATTTGGGATTCCTGCAGCAAGAACCTACGGAACCAGGGATAATAGCACTAATCTGTGAATGTCCAACTTTCAATTTATCTATGAGGATAGGGAGATGTGCTGAATTTGAGCGAAATAACGTGAGGTGGTTTAGGTGCACACTTTTCCCTTTCAAATGATGCAGTGGCGTGCTGCTAACAAAAGGCAGCGTAAAGACTAGATTTCAGCAACAATCATTTGCTCTGCTTTATGCTCTCCAGGTTATATATATATTTTTCAAAGCCCTATCAAAATAAAATTAAAAAACCACATAAAAGAAATGAAAATTCCAAAATACCAACCCTGAAACAAATACCAACGTTTTTTTAAAGGGTAGACAAAACAAATGTTTGCTATTGATGGAACAGCAGCTAAAAGTGTTCACTGACCTCAAATCAACTGCGAGTGAAAATATATAGTGAGGGGGCTGGCATATCCAAAAGCTCAATTTGTGGCCCTTGAAAGCCTGGTGGCCATAGTTAAATGACCATGCAGTGATTTATGTTTTATAAAATTATCTCTGGACCACAAATCTTGAACCTGTAGGATTTGCCCATGTTAGCGACAAACCTGAACCTTATTCACCAACC
Source organism: Nanorana parkeri (assembly GCF_000935625.1). NCBI lineage: Eukaryota > Metazoa > Chordata > Amphibia > Anura > Dicroglossidae > Nanorana > Nanorana parkeri. Next base: position 46,382 of record NW_017307043.1, on the reverse strand, counting down.
TTATTCAGCATCCCAGATTAACACCATATATGTCACCTATAATTTTCACAAATTACCAGTATATAGAGAACTTTAGAGAGCTGGAACGTAAGATCTACAGGGGGTGACATTGTTATTGGCAATTATATATCCTGATTTATATAAAATACAGAATGATAAAGTTGGAGTTATGCTTATGATGTTTAAAAAATAGAGTTATGAAGTTCATCATGATAGTATATAGATCACTCTAAACAAATTAACTATGGTGGTAGCGAGATTATATTGAGGAAAAAACTCACATTTCAAGAAAAGAATACAAAGCCCAAAATATAAAATAGTTGTAATTTATTGTCACATTTTTCTTCAGTACAATTCATTTTTACCCTGCAGCACCACGGTCTTCTCAATGGTAGAGCAAGTCCATTTGTCTTTTTTGCATTCATAAAGAATAATTTAATTATCCCGAACATTCAGCTTTATGGCCCTTACTAGATCCAAAGTCCTTATTTTCAATTTAAGATGTGCACCTGACATCATTTTCATATGATACAAGCAAATATTCCTTGCAGTTGGCCCCTACGTCAATGCAGATTCTCTATCTTTCATACCAGCATGTTTTTCCTTATTTGTTTAAGCTCTACTTGTGATTTATCATGTGCCATAGATGATCTCACATAGAAATTCTTTGGAAGTGGAATTGTACTGAAACAGTATAATTGCTAGGCAGTCAGACCTTAATGTTACTTGTTGTCCATATAAGGACATAAATATACATTATGGCAGTAAAATAAGGGCATCTCACCCCTGAGTAGAGCTTAATAAATACTAAGACTTCAAATAATTAGCACCCCATTTACAGACTTCAGCCTGTCTTCTACTTGTACTTGAATTTTAATTTTGAAGCTAAATTTTCACTTATCTTATATCTTATAAATATTGTGACACAAAGTGAAAATTCAGTTTACAAAGAATATCCAAAGATGTGCTAGGAATAGAAAAAACAGGATGTTTGCTGACATATTATTAAATTATTGAAGTCAATCCAAAAACTTTACTCACTTTACAAAGACAAAATTCCCTTAACTTAGTGAATGACCTGAAGCTGTGGCTAGCCATGTCCATTTTTAATTTTCTTATCCTAATTGAGTCTTTGAACACAACACAGCTTCTCTGAGATGAAGAACAACATTAAAGAAGAACTCAAGAAATATTTTCTTGACACTTGCAGTGGGGTGGCCCCATGCACTGCAAGGGTTAAGTGCTAGTTTGCATCAAGGTGTGATACTTACCTGAAACTCGCAGCTGGCTGGCTGTTAGACCGGTGCCTTCTGCCTCGCTTCCCCTCCGTTGCAGCCATCTAAGGTCCCATGAGTCATCACGTTCAATATGATGTGTATTGGATGTGGGAGGGACATTGCATCACTGAAGCGGAGATGGAGAACAGCTGGAGGGAGCGAACTAACAGCCAGTCGGCTGTGAGGTTCATGTGAGTATATCTTTGTTACTTTCACACCTAGAAGAAAACGACCACTTAACCCTTGTAGTGCTGGGGTAGCCCAACTGCAAGTGTTACGGCATTTTTTTTTGCAGACTTCTTTAAAGTAAGCCAGTATTGTTGATAAAGTTGCCAATCCAACAAAACAAAAGGCTGCAAATACACTTTTATTGTCTAAGTGTCAACCTGACCAACTTGAGAGCCTCAATTTTGTGGTGCTCAGCATGGAAACTGCAACTAGAGTCACAGGTGAGGCACTGCCATGTAAGCACCTCTTTATAGATTAATAAGGCAAACACTGAGGGATGCTTGAGGGATTTCAGAGCTCTGACTTTGGAGATGAAAGTCCCAATTTTCATATTAAAACAGGAATTCCTGGGAAATTTAAAGGGACATTTAGATGAGACATGTAGGATGGCTCTATTGGCTTTGCTGCTTTTTTTTTTTTTTTTTCACCGATGACAACATTTGCTTTAAGCACATCTTCTCTTAAAGCTATACTGAAAAATGTGGAACACCAGCACTTAGAAACCTGCTGCTGCTAAAATAATTTAATTTGCCTTGTAAATGGATGTAAACAAAATAGTAGTGTGACTGAATCTGTCATAACAGCATTACAACTCATGTTGTTTTTTTCCTACCTTTTTAATGATTAAATATTAATTGTGCTTTACATAGCTGCAGGAAAAATATTCTCTGTTTAAATCTTCAGTTCCATATTTTACCAATTGTTTAAACATTATCCAACATCATAAATCCTTATTATATACCTTGGGATATGTTTACATTTTTTATCCTCCAGCAAAACTGGTTTCTTTAAACATGGACCTACAATGTATGTTTTTTTTAAAGATATCAAGCTTATATTCTGCATGCTTACAGTATGTTGGATATTTGTTATTTTCATTATACGCACATTCAGTAAACTTGAAGTTTCCATCAGATGCTTTTAAAATGACTCACAAAAAATACAAGCTGCAAGTCGAGGGCAATATTATACAACTGAGCGTATTTTTACAATAATTTCAAAAGCTGGAAGAAAGCAGAGCAGTTATATATTCTTACTGAAATACTGACATTTTAGGGATACATTTATAAATAAAATGAAATCAGAATGCAAAGTGTGCTTCTAGCAAGAAATTTCTACGACAAAACTACTGTAAAATACATTGTGTACTCTCCTCTGCATTACGTGCTTAACAAAAACATAAAATGACAATTTTCTAAAACACTACGGGGAGGATAAAGTGATGACTGTAATTGTACCTTGCATACATTTTCCATTCTATTTTGGTAGTTTTTTTTTAATTTACATGTACAGTATATATTTGTGATATATACAAATAATTTATGTTTATTGTTGATCTACTGTATAGTTAGAACTGTGCCGTTTAGGAAAACACATTTTTGTATAATTGGGATTAACTGTAAGCTGTGCTTTTTTTTAATAATTTCTCATGAATTCTAAATATGAAAATATTAAATATATATTAATAAAGACAATAATAATTAAAGACTAACATATAATAAACTTTGCTATATCATTTTGAGTATGTGTTTGTTCTGTCCAGCAGTTCACATGGAATAACTGCCCTGAGTAAATGCTATATATCTCTTACTAAACAGCCACTGCTGTTTAACTAACCCATGAAAGTTTGCCAACTGTACCTGTAACTCAACACTTTTTAGACGTCATTGAACTGAATTTAAAAACAAAATAGGGTTCATTCATTAATTATGCAAACATTCATCAATGTTTCATACACAATAAAAAATACAGTTTAACTACTTAGATTTTTGCTGTGCTTCTAATGACATCACTGTTTTTCCTTTTTTTGTTTTGCTTTATAATAATAAAACAAACCATGTTGAAAGCTAATGCAGTATATATACTACTATTTCATATAAGCTGTCCTATTATGCATGAGCAGACACTGGAAGCACCTAAATTGAACCTGATAATCTACTTTCTGTAGTGCACTTTAAAATATTGTTATATAAACTATTTTTAAAATGTTTTTCTATTTGGAGTTATCTTACATTCCTCAGTAAAGATGAAGCATCTGACTACTAGGTATGGTTTGGTGTGACTGAATAATCATTATGCATTAAGTTCAAATGAAAACTTAAAAAAAAATGATGTATACAAGAGTTATCAAAAAGAAAAGAAAATAAAGGCAATGACATGAATGTTTGCCAATGTTTTTACAGTAAGTAAAACGTTTTATCACAGTTTTTATAGCTTGCATGAGTTCACTTTCAAATAAAATGTTTCACATGTTTGTTCTCAATGACTTTGTTAATACTGGTGTGTGTTCTTAGGTCGCTATAGTTCTATGGTTTATAACAATAAACACCGTATAGCTTGTGCTTTTTATCTGGGAAACCAACAAAGCGCACGGCTGCTTCATTGGAACTGCAGCGTCTTCTTGGTTTTGAGATTGGGTAACGAACACTGCCATCAGCCAGCCATCCTCCATCGCAACGATCGTAACCAAGTAGCTTCCATGCGGCATACATCTGGCCTACTTTAGCAATCTGAGCTCCATCGTTGATACAGGCTTGTACGGCTTCATCATAAGTCAGCTTCACTGGATGTATTAGGTAATAGAAACGACCTAGGAATAAGAACAAAGTCGTATAGTTGTTTCATAAACAACCCCTACATTTCAGCAAAATGTTCATTACTGACTACAATTCGTTTCAAAATGTTTAAAGGACTGTGTTTGAAAAGCAGGATTGACTCCATGAGCAGTTGCTCTTACAATGGGAGCAGCTACTATGCATATGGGGAAGCAACCTAAACACACATCTAAACAGATAAAGGTGTTGAGCTGATATTCACCTGCTCGTAATGCTGCAGGTAAAATGTAATTTTTTTTACTGGGAGGCATGCTCTATGTGTTACTAGAGTATAGGCTCAATTCACAAAGCTTTAACACAAGGATACATATCTTCATTTTAGTCATGTGACTATAATTTTCAAATCTGTTTGGTCTCAATAAGATAACTGTCAATATTTGTGAAAAAAGTATCCTTATCCTGGGATGCTAACTTTGTGAATTGACACTATGAAATCAAGACCACAGTTCAGGGCACACAAATATAGCTCTTCTGTCTGTCCTGGCTCAGAAAGTTGGTGGCTACCTATTATAGATGACATCCACAACCTAGCTAGCTGCTCATTGCAGGCAGGCCTGTTAAATCTCAGCAGTTTCCAACATAGATACATACATTACTCAGGGCTAGGGTTCCCTGGTCAGCTTTGTCACAAGAGCCAATAATCTAAAGAAATGGATAATCCAGTCCCCTTTCTATAAATGTATGGGCTCACAGGAACTGTTAGGGAGAGCTGACAATTCTGAAGAAAGAGAGAGGGATAAGTAAGGGATATGACTAGGGTCACATGGCATTGATCAGGGCTCCACAAGAGACAAGCAGAGAAATGGATCAGCAGAGATTAGGTTTTGAGTAAAAAAGCAGCAATCTGGGTATGGCAAGGGACACCACAAGAGACAGGCAGCAACAAGGACATCAAGGATTGAGCCCAGGGCCACAGGACAATAACTGGATGCAGCAAGGCCAGGCAACAATATTGTACAACAACAATTAAATCTAGGGTTACAGGGCAACAATCTCAGCAGAACAAAGGACAGGCAGCAATTTGGTATAGCAACCTTTAGGTCCAGGGTCAAAGGGCAACAATCCAAGCACAGAAATGACCAAGCAGCAATATGGTACAACAGAGGTTGTATGGTACAACTCCAGGCTCACATGGCAACAATCTGGACAAAGCAAGGACAGCCAGCAATAGGGTACATCAAGTATTGAGCACAGGCCACAGGACATGACCTGGGGGCAGCAAGGATAGGTAGCGAATGGGTAAAGCAGATATTACGTTTAGGGCCACAGGGGAGCAATGCAGGCATTGCAAGGTATAGGCAAAAATATGGCAAAGCAATGATTGATCCCAGGGTCACAGGGCAACAATCCAGGTATGGAAAGGACCCGGTAGCAATATGGTACAACAGAGATCACAACCAGAGGGTAACAATTTGGGCACAGGCAGCAATCTGGTGCAGCAAATATTAAGTACAGCAACAATTTGCAACAATTTGTACAGCAGCAACTGAGGCTAGGGTTAGAGGGCAACAATTCAGGGCACAGCAAGGGACGGGTAGCAAGATCACAGAACAGCATATACAGGGCAGCAATCCAGGATACAGCAAGGGAAAATGTGAAGAAACACAGGGCAACAATGTAAAGCATCAAAGAAGTAAGTCTTGGGCTGTTGGCCAGCAATTACAGGGCAGCATTCCAGGCACAGTATGGGACAAATAGCAGGGCATCAACCACAGGTCATGGCAGGGAATACAAGGGGGTAATTCCCACATGAGGCAGATTCACACAGAATGATAGGCAGAGGAGAGGGTCAGCATAGGGAGATCTGGTAGAGCACTTTCATTGGGAGATTGCAGGGTTCTGGGGGAGGTGGAGGTCCTCTGTGGGATGGTTGCAGCTCAAGTCCACAGAGGCAACAATATAGCAAGAGTAAAAGAAGATTTTGTGCTCTGTTCCCTAGTCAGGTATTTAAAACTGAGCTAGGGGCTATCTCATGACCAAGCAACATGATGGCTGGTGTTGGGTTACCCTGTTGACTAGCCCCACCTTCCATATCTGCCACAGCTTTTGTCTAGGACGGGCACTGTAGGGTGTGGGAACTTAGGCTACCCCATGGGGTTGATTTACTAACCTTATAAACACGCCACGAACAAGTATACACCTCTGTAGTGTGTTCCCTCCCAGCATGATCTATTGGTGGAATCTAGACACCTTTGTAGTGTGTACACACCCAGCAGGTGTGTTGTGTGAAGTCCTGCATGAATTGCAAGGTGATGTTGTGTAAATTAGCTCTACATTGTGTTGCTTGCGTTGATGAATGCAGAAATGTAAATGCATGAGCATTATATATGCATCATGTGCATGATTTTTCCATATATGGCATTAGTGGAAATATGCTTTTAGACTTTTTGATTGATAAATACGTTTTGCTGTGTAAAAATCACAGACACCTAGTGCGTGCGTGTGTTTAGGTTAGTACATCACCCCCCATGTCTGCCAAAATAGTGCAACACCTGCAGAGGGGAAGTCTGTAGCCTGCAAACTGTAAATTCACATGCAGGCACAGGTGGGGATTCGACTACCTGGGGTCCTCCGTGTAGGCGGTGGGGAAGGGTGAGTTCTATGCGCAATGTAACAGTGTATAAAACTAATATCTGTGAAGGACATTTAGTCTGTTTTGCATTTAGTACAGTGATGTTATTCCAATACTGATTACCTTATGGGATACGTTATTCCAATGCTGAACAGCTAGTGGCAATCCAACATTTTGACCTCAGAAAAGTTGCTCTACTGCCTTGGCACTGACATGATAACACACTTTATTGTGTGCAGTTCCACTGTGTCTGTAAGCTCTGCTTGTAATTCATTGTACTTTCTGCAAGAGCCAGTCCAAAAATACAGATCTATTATCTTCTATAGTTGTTTTCAACTCTTTTGCTAATCTCCGTGAACATAAGCCCTTGAATGAAAGTCTGACGAGAATTGAAAAGAAAAGGGCCGCCATGGAAACCAACATTTAAATTCCCATTAGCATCTTCTGGTGCCAGAAATCTGTGTTCTGTCAAATGCTCCCAGAAATAACATTGTCTTATCAATTAATTACAGTATCACATATTTTGTGATAAGCTATCAGCTATTAAATGAAATACATTGTAATAAATAATTTTATGTTAGAAATACAGACTTAATGAAAGAATTAAGCTCTAGGTATTTATGATGTTTAAATGTTAGGAATATGTCAGTCTTTGGTGTACTATAGACACATTACTCTAACCTGAAAGGTATAATATTATTACTATTTAAAATGTGTTAAGTTGTAAAGTTAAAATGAACAGCAAATTTACGTTTTTGCCAAAAAACGGCCATGTTTCAGCTTTCATTAAAAGAAACAATGCTATAATTCTGATTGGTCATCATGAGCAACACATTTTGTGCTCTTTTGCTTTTCCCCTATAGAAGTATATGAAGACGTATGCTTAACAACTAACTTGTGCATTTTTCAGTAGTCTTCCTTTTTTCCTTGCTTTTTTCTGATGTACTAGCTAATGGGTTAACTGACAAATAGCCAAGTCAACACATCACCAGATGGTTAACTTGGGTTCTAACAAAAACACTATAGACCTGGCTGATGATAATTGGCTGGAGTTTTCTTACTGGTGTATTGCTAAACTGTTTCTACTAACTCACTGGATTGACTGGGGTGACTCTTCTATTGCCATATCCATATTCTAATGCTAAGGCCCCAGCTTCTTAGATGAGAGCTATTTCAGTTATTAGCATGTGAATGTAGCAGAAGAGAAAATATTCTGTTTTTCATCATTTCCAATGCTGTTCTGAAGAAAGTAGGTTTTGTAAATCAGAAGGTGAGATTAAAATCCTACCTTTAAAAATGTAATAGAAAATAAGCTGTTGGTTCACTAAATTACTAAGCTATAAAGTCAGAATTAGCTTGGCATCAAATGCCTTGTTGGCTGCAAGCAGCCTCTCGTATAGCTACCTAAGAAATCAACAGCCATACATATGATGATGAAAACTATTAAGATCACAAGTAAGCTTAAACAAATGTTACCTTTAAAATTTGATGTGAAGCAGAAGACATCATATCGGCCTTTGTCTTTGTCCCTATAACCATAGTTTCGAACTCCGGGGACGGTGTTTTTACCGCCACAGGGTTCTCTAGGATTTGTGATTGGGTATTGTACTGATCCATCGCTTAGCCAACCTGCATTACACCAGTCCAGCCCAGACCTCCATGCATCATACAACTGATCAAAGGAGGCAATTATTGAATCCTGATCTTGACAGGCTTGTTGGGCCTCGTGAAAGTTCAGATTATACCGGCCAAGCCGGGGGTAGAATGGAAACATAATACCTGAAAATTAAATATATAAAGAAGTGGATTAGAAAGCTGAAAAAGTAAAAATGGAGCAAGTTAGACACAATTGACTACAGTATGAAAATAAGGGGGAAGAGAATACAAATATAATAACCCTGATTTTACTGTGCAGGAGAATGCTAATTGTTATTTTCTTTTAGCCTTTTACGCTTCTGTTTTTTTGTTTTTTTTTACTAAAGATCATTCTTGCAATGTTACTTTAACTGGTATTATGGAATCTTAACCAAGATTTATAAAGCAACTTATAAAATATCTCAGACAGTAGTTGCCACAAAGGTATTACATTTTATAAAAGGTAATGTGTTCAACCTCTATTACAGCGTTTTTCAACCACTGTGTGATTGAACAGAAATATGAATAATTATAAAATAATTTCTTTGTGTTTATTTGATTCCTATTCAAGAGAATTACTTTATATATAGTCAATATAGGCACAGAGGTAAATTTTTTAAACATTTTCTAATGGTGGTGTGCCTCGTGATTTTTTTCATGAAAAAAGTGTGCCTTTGCACAAAAAAGGTTGAAAAACACTGCTCTATTATATCTGTGACCTATCTGTTATATTAAAATTGAGATGATTTAAATAATCATTACAATATACACATTTACTATTATGGCAACATTATGCAAAGTCATATCTTTTATAACTTCTGTAAGAAAAACACACAAAAAAACGTATTGCAGGTCTTAGTTACAACCCAATGTATACAGTGCACTCCCTTTGTCACTCTAATGTTGTCTAGAAAGGTGTTATACATGGAGGCGGGGTGAGGGTCGTGACTAATCTACAACCATGTTAATTGTTAATCTATGAATCCCGACATTGAATACACTAATGGAAATGTGGTAGAGCAAGAATGTAAAAATATGAAAGTCAAATATTGTATTTTAGGTGTAAACACTGGCACAATAAATCAACATGTGTTCCCACTAAGAATATACATTCATTTCATTTTATTATGCCTTAGAGGAAAGCAAGACATTTGCATGTGTTATTCAATTTATTTAAAAGCTTACTCATTTCACAGTAATCTGAATGTTTTGGGTTTATAACTGTAAACTAACTGACAGTGGCTGGATAGACAATAAAGGGAGTTTATCAAAACTGGAGCAGACAAAATCTGGAGCAGCTGTGCATGGCAACCAATCAGCTTCTCTGTTCCATTTTCAAATATTAACGGAACAAACTAAAAAGAGAAGCTGATTGGTTGCTGTTGGCAACTGCTCCAGATTTTGTCTGCTCCAGTTTTGATAAATTCCCCCCAATGAGTTTGTTTAGAAAGGTAAAGGCAATATTCCAACAGTAGTCCCATAAAAGATGAAGATGGGCTAGTAAATGAGGGTATTAGGCTTAAAAACATTGCCAAGTTTCTACTGTTGTGTCACCATTAGGGGAATTTCCTCTAATTTCTTGCCACTGGCAGAGTAGAGTCACAGATAGCAATAAAAGTGAAACAAAGTGCTGGGGGTGCAGCGGCAGCATTTGCCATAATATGCATATAGACCTAGTTTACTTGTATATTATATAAAGGTACCTCTGCATTTGCAGTGTTCAAGTGATGACAGTTTAGCTCACTGCCTCATTGCTCCACAGCCATGTTCTCTAAAGATTATTTTATTTTTGTGTTGTCCTTTTTTTAGCCATAGGGTGACTAGAGATGATGCAACTCCGCAGCATGCACAAAGAAGTTTCCCCATCCTGGTGTTTGGCTCCACTGTCTGGCAACTTACAAATGCTAAGAGTGTACACTGCATTTAAAGGATGGGCACAGTACAGGTTCACTTTAAGGCAGGACTGTATGACATTTCTTGACTCATAAGCTCACGAGTCTGGCTACTTGGAAAGTTCTAGATATTTGTGAATATGTGTGGGCCATCCCTATAATGAGGCATCCGGAGGCTGGTCACGGTTATGTGGGTGGGGGCAGGGCCACAGGTACACCGGCTACAGCGTCTCAGGTTGCGAAGAGCTCTCAGCAACCTGTGACACTCTATCAGGTGTGCCACCCAGTTCACTGATATCACTGATTGCCAAGAGCTGCGCGGGACCATCTGGCTGGTGTCTGCCCCAACCAGCTCCTGGCAACTAGTGACGTCAGGGAGCCAGGCGGCAGCCACACAGCGCCGGAGCCAGAGGTACTGTGCACCACCAGCACCCTCCCTCCCGGTAATGTGGACCACCAGTGATCCCCTTCAACACTCCCCCCCCCCCGGACCATGCACCAACAGCACCTCCACTGACTCAGGCTATTATTGTTTAGCTCATTTGGTAGTCTAAAAAACACACCTTCAAAAATAGACTAAGCAAGTGTTACAACAAGAAACAAGAAATCTGAATATGTGCCTCCTAGTCCCAGTAGTGAATGAGGTGAAGCTCTGCTGACTTCCATCACCCAATCATATGTATTATCCTTGCACATGATTGGGTATTCTTTGCAAAGTGAATTTTTACCACATTAACTGAGCTAAGAGAAGATCCCCTTGCAAAATCAAAACTCCCTTGCAACGTTAACAGCCTATTTGCATTTTGTAAATCAACCCCATTGAGTCTGCTTTTTCACCTACATGTGTTAGATTTGACATCATCAGGCTTATCAAATATGTGAGCGTAAATATAAACCATATTAATGGGGTATGGTGCATCTTAAAGTATATTTAGTGGCCAGACTTTTGTTTTAGTTTTGTATAGAGCATGTCATGTTTAAAAACTCTTCTTTTTGCTGTCTGTGACCCGTGGGGGAAATTTCCATTCAGTTCCTGTTATGTCTCAGGGAAATTCCTCTACAGTGAGGGAAAAACTACTCTGAGACAATTGTTACCAAAACAGGTTACCAAAATGGGCATTTCCCCTCACTTCCTGTTCTGGTGTCACTTAAAAACATCGGCATTTTCCATCACTTCTTTGTACTGGAGACAGTGGTCACCAAGACAAATAGAGAGGGTCAATCTCCCCAGGAAAGACAAAGACAGCAATAGAAACCTAACCCAGTTGCTACCCAGGGCCGAATTCCCCACAAGGCCACCAAGGCCTAGCCTGGGGGCATCAAGGAGTAGAGGGGCATGCCTGATGAAGGGACCCTGAGTGGCCCCGAAACGTTGCTTGATGACAAGATGTGTGCACATCAATAAAATGACCACTCGTTGAAGATTTTACTTTGGTGTGCTGGTGATATACTTTACCATTTGGATTTGAAGTGGCGCCATCCACTATCACTGCAGCACCCACTTTGAAAAAGGGGCATACCAGTAAGGAGTGCGGTGGATACCTCTTTTGGAAGGAGTAGAGGGGCGGCACAGCCGATACTGACCCGTGGGGTGTGGAATTCCAATCGCCCGACTCCCAGGACATGCTTCGGGCAGGCAGGACTAAATGTACAGCGGGGAAGCCGCCACTCGTTTTGGACCTCGGCGATCCCCTTCTACCCTAACTTTTTGTACTCTCCCTAACTTTTTGTACTCTACGCAACATTTAAAAAACTAATTTTGGCTAGAGACACAGTTTATATAAATGACAAAAGCAAAGAAATAATGTTTTATAAAAAGATAGGCCTATAATTGACATTACCTTGTAAATCCAATGACACAACAGCGGTATCATCCTCCAGTCCTTCAATGACTTCACATTTGTATCTACCATAGTCTTCCAGTGTAATGTCAGTGATAACTAGTGAAGCATCATTTGCACTTGATCCTTGTAGGTAAACCCTGCCCTGGTAGCTGCCATAGGTCTTCTTGTGGTGCCCCATTGAAACAAAGACATCCACTTCCTTGAGGTAATCTGAAGTCAGTTTGGTCCACTTGATTCGAATTTTGTGTGAAAGTGATCCTGCTGACACTGATTCATGATGAAATTTGCATGGCAGTGTGGCATTACCGCCTCGATGAGAGATGACTTTAGTTTGATCTACCTCCACCACAAGACGAGGCCCATTCTCTGCAAAGAACACAAAAACAATCAAAAATGAGTCTCAAACAACAACAGTATGTGCTGTTCATAATTCAGCATATGTAGTAGCATACAGAGCAGAACAAACTGATGATCGAGAACAATAGTTGCATTTTTACCAGTCTGTATACTGATCCTTGTTTGTCAGATATGCAAGGGCTTTTAATAGTTGTAACTTTACATTCTGTATGCATTTTTTAAGAACAAGGGTACGTAGACTCATACATTTGAAGCAGTTTGTATTTTCCTGTATCCTTTCCTTCTGGAGTCTTTTATACTACTGCTGCTGCCAGCCTCTGCTATGATTATCTACACAACACAGCTCTTAATTCTATTTAGGGTCCATTTTACCACATTTAACTACTATTATTGTTTATTATCCTTGTTTTTTTTAAATATATTATAAAGTAAATTGTTTTGTTTCTTCTATTGTGTTTACCCTTTTTGTTTTCAAGGTACAAGGTCATTTTCACTTTGCAAGGCAATTTTCCCTTAGCTTAGTGAATGAGGTGAAGCTCTGCTGACTTCCATCTTCTAATCATGTACATGCAATAATACTGTTTTTTTCTTCCTTGCACATAATTGGGTATTTTTTGCAAAGTGAATCTTAACTTAACTAAAAGTGAAAAATACTTAAGTGGAAATCCGCCTGGCCTTTGGTTCCATGATAATTTGCAGAGCAGGTCAAATCTGATATGGTTATTCACAAAGCTGCCGAAGGCAGCTGAGTGAATAACCGAGCCTTAGTGAAGTGTGCCAAACAACGGTCGGCTATTCACTACGGCTCATTTCAGCCCTAAACCGGCTGCCTTTGGTTGCACTTCAGTCAGCCAAACATGCTCTGCATGTTTGGCTGAGCCGAAGTGCAGAAGGACTTCGACTCAGCTGATCCAACATCTGGATCGATTGAGCCGAAGCTCCGGCAGCTCACTTGCTGCTGTTCACCCCTATTCACATAGGGGCCGAACGACAGTGAGTGGATAGACGAATGCCACCGAGCGGCATTCGGCATGGCTATTCTGCTCGGTCTCTCCATGGCACCGAGCTGAATACAAAACAGTGACAAAAATAGAAAAAAAAAAAGGTTGCAAACATATTTAAAAAAATTTAAATAACGATTACATTAAAAAAAAATAAAGGTTTTTTAAAAAGTAAAAAAACAATAAAACCCACCCCAAAAACAATTGTGCGAAGCTAGCAGTGACAGCTAGCTCCGCCCAACTGTTTCCTATTGGCCAGCAACTGCTAGAGTCCCGGCCAATGAATAACAACTGGGCAGAACCAGACGTGATGTCAAGGCCGGCTCCGCCCAGTTGTTATTGTTTAAAATCAGATCAGCGTCCCAGGTCATTTGGGCATGCTGATCTGTCATTACAACTGGGCAGAGCCAGTTGTGAGATCACGGCTGGCTTCGCCCAGCTGTCATTTGCGGGGCTTACGACTGGCTTACATATACCTTCGGCTTAGCTGAGCCTCTCCGCCGCCTTTGGCAGCTGTACAGGCTATAGTGAATAGCCCGTACAGCAACCCTTTGGTTCGACTGAACCAAAGGGCTCTGGTGGCCGAAGGATCAGTCAAAGCTACGGCTGGATCCTTCGGCTCCTTTGTGAATAGCCCCCATACTATTCTTAGTAGTAGTAAAATTAGAACTCTAGATGACAATTGCAGCAGTATTTTGTTATCCCTGGAGAGGATGTCATAGATCCAATACCAAAGGGTCCAAAGGTTGTATAAAAACGTGTTTTATTATGCTAACTATCCTGAGAACATCAATATTTCCATCTGACAAGTTTTCACAATCTGACAAATAGCATATTATTTAGCAGAATGAAATTATGTTTTGTTAGGCACCAAATATGATATAGGTCTTATGTATATTTCTCTTGGTCTAATGTGTCTATTTAGCTTTTTAGACCTTGTAATTAAGGTATGTTCAGTGTCTAACTGGTATCTTCCTATACATTGATATAAACACTCCTCATAAAATGAACTCCATTAAAGTAATTGTGGAGATTTTGTGAAGCCTAACTCTGTGCAGTTCAGCTTTAGTTCAGTGTAGGTCATCATCTACTGTCTGGTAGATGCGTATTCTGTGACATATATGACTAAGCTGTTTACTACATGGCCCCATTATAAGTCTTTTGAAGACCCTGCTAGGGGAGGTTTATGACATATCTACACTCTTTCTTAGCTGGCCTCTGTGATGTAAAACTTCACTTGTCAAGTGTCATAATTACCATAAACACAAAACCAAATTAATATAGCAACATTAAACTGTCAGTGATTTGTAAGAAAAGAAAAAAAACTCTTTGGTAGTTTTGGATAGAAAATATAGTTGTAGATAGATAGATAGATAGATAGATAGATAGATAGATAGATAAAATTAGCCTTTGCAATACCATAAAATCTATCATGCTTCATAATGCGCAACTTAAGCACTCGAAGACCGCGGCGTTTCAGCCCCTTCCTGGCCAGGCCATTTTTCAGTGTTCAGCGCTGCGGTACTTTGGCTGACGTTTATTCCGTCATGCAACGCTGTACTGAAATGAATTTTATACCATTTTTGGGGACAGATAGAGCTTTTTTTTGGTGGTATTTAATCACCGCAGGGGTTTTTATTTTTTACTATATAACAAAAAAAGTACCCTAAATTTTTTTTTAAAAACATGTTTCCCTATAAAATGTTATGAAACATTTATTTTCACCCCAATTTTTTGGTATACTATAAAAGACGGGGTCATGTCGGGTAAATAGACACTAAATATGTCAACCTTTAAAATTGCGCGCGCCCGCGAAATCGCAGAAAACGACCGCAACCAAAATTGGCCATAGGCGACACTTTAAACATTTTTACAGCTCATCAGTTTAGTGTTATCAGTGATTGATGGCCCTAAAATTATTGCTCTCACTCCGACGTTTGCGGCGATATGTAACATGTGCTGCATAATAGGTGCAATCGTCGTTTTTGTACATAGGCGCACCCGACGCATGTTTGCATGTGTATGTGGGGGGGCGGGGGACTTTAAAACATTTTATATGTAATTTTTTATTATTATTATTTGTGGATATTTCTTTTAGCTTCTTTATTTTTTTTTAATGCTGTCATTTTTTTTATTTTTTTACTTTTTTTAGACAACTTTATTGCTATAACATAGGGGATTAAGAAATCCCCTACGTAATAGCCAGTTCACCAAACAGGTCCTCTTTATGGAGATCTCCAAGACCTCTGATGTCACCTAGGGACCCCCACAGAAGCTGATGAAGCAGAGATCTGCTTCATCAGCTTCTCTCCGGTGTTCTGCACCAGAGAGTGACACTGAATGCAGGAAGTGATGTAATATACATCACTTCCTGCATTCGGGGACAGGAAGAGAGATCAAAGGGAAATCGAGTAATGAGTGCTGAGTGCCGCACACGAGAGGGGGGAGGGGCAGGACATCTTAAGACGCCCTCCCGCTCCTAGCAGACGTCCGTCCGGCCGTTCACAAACGGCCATGGACGGAAGGTGGTTAAGTGAGACAGCCACTTCACTTTCAGTCCAAATGATCCTTAGGTAATATGGGCATTCTGTATACCTATGTAATGGATGTATTTGCTGCAACCTGGATATTACAAACCAGGAGCATGTTTAGAGCATCATGGATAATGTATCCCCCTTCAATCACCTGCCTTTGAAATAAACAGTGTCCAGGTCTATGTGACAACAAAAGGGGTCTCCAGCACTCGCCTGACCCACATTTCTATTAATGGGCCCCTAAGTATAAGAGGGCCCATGTGTAGCTGCACAGTCCTTACAAATCTGCCTACTCCTGCTATCAGGTACTTATATACTGTACATGAGGTCAAAATCTGTTTAAATATACTTGACACATAATATGTTTTAACTCACGGATCGGAACTAATAAGCATCAATGTGAAAGGGGCATAAAAACGCTGCCTGACTGATTACAAGATTGAAGACATGTGTGATAGTAATTCCAGAAAATAGTTTGAAGTATCACTGATCACATGATCCCATTATTTATAATCTGTTCCAGGGGTACCAACAATCTATCCAGACCATTTTAGAATTTATTTTTTTTAACAATAAGCAATACTTTGTAACAGTAAGCAATAATGTATCTCTTTTCACACTTTCCTTGCTTTAGGATCACACTTGCCGCGCACTTGAATGTGTGATGCATTTAGGTGCATTTTGCCACATTTGCGACATGCCACCATAGGGCAGCCTATTAATTTCAATGGGCTGCCTTATGCACAAAAAACACATTTACGCATGTTTGTTGTCTGTTAACACACATGCCAAGATGCACATTTTTGCTTGCCGCATTATTAACAAATAATGGGACTGCTATTGTGACATGCACTTCTTGCATGTTGCATAAACACATGCAATTCATGCATGTGGCAAGTGCAAATGGAGTCTTACTCTATGATATACAAGGCATGCGCGGCCATCTGATTCACACTTGCCGGCGGTCATCTTGGTGATGGACGCTGACAGAGAGAGGAGGGGACATTCATCCGGGCGAGGTATGCCGCGGGGTCCCCTCCTCTCTCTTGACACTGTCGGGCTCTCGGTCCACGACCGAGTGCCTGACTTTTTAGAGGGGGTGACACCAAAATGACTGTCAGTCATTTTGGTGTCACCCCTGCAATGGTGTCACCTGGGTGTTGGCCGCACCCCCCTTGTGACGCCACTGCATGCAGGTATATATGAGATAATTGCTTTTAATTGCATCACTTTTCAGAAGGAATGAAGCATTGTTTTTGTAAGACTTCCTATATAGTGATTTCCTTCAACATCCAGTATGAATGTTTTTCTTTGTATAGCTACAATGTTGTTTATGTGTAACATGATGACTGAAAGAACCAAAGCAGTGACTGCAATCATGAATGAACATCCACAGGAAACATACAACTCATTTTAAACGTTGGTGGCAATGATTAATGCCTTATGTGCCTCCCTGAGTTTCTCTGATTCTGGCCTACGCACAAGGGTGGCTAATGTAGATGTTTTGTTTTTTTCTTCTTGCATTTTCTACATAACAAACTAATTCAAAGCATCCTAATGAAAGCAGAGAAAAACAAAAGGCCATTATCTAATTAATGTAATTTCTCTAAGCACAACATCACCAATCTAGAGATATAAATAAAGGGCTCAGCTATTAGCAAAATCTAGCAGATGTATTTTTTTAATGTTTGAACATAATTCTTCTTTAGAGGATTATGTATAATTTAATTTCTGGCAAATTTATTATACTGCAATTTCAATTTTATGTTGTGCTAATCCGTTCAATCTTGCAATAGTCAGTACAATTATTTCCATTCCACTATAACTCAGAAGTCATTTGAAAGCTTCAAGAGTGTTGAAAACTACATCAGTGGAAAGAAAATATTTTATAGTGTAGATGTTTGACACTTGAGATATAACTCTTTAAAGGGAATGTTGGAATGCATGATGAAATCTGGTGGCTTTGCTACCTGGGGATTCAAGTACTGAGATTTTGCAATAGTCCCTTACTACCCCTACACACATTTGAGTTTAGAGCCCCTGAGAACCTAACACCCTTTATGAAAGAAATATAGAGACTACCACTGCTGGCTTTCCATTCTGCAAATGCTAGTAGCCGTATAAATACACAAGTGCAAATTCACATGTATTCTGTCATGCTGACCTTTTTACTTATATACTGTGAGTCCCTAACATACAGCAACTATGCAGATAAGGACTCCATTTTCTGATCTGCATACTTGCCATGCCAGAGCATTTTCAAAATGGCAGACCTAATATTTCTCTTAGTAAAAGTTTACACATAAAAAGTATGCTCACACTTGGTAATGAAATCAGTCCTTTCTCTTTATTCCTGCCCAGTTATCCAATTCTTTGGAGGAATAGTGGCCATAAAACATTTCTTTGCATGCAAATGATTCATACAGACACATCATAGAGAGGCCATAAATTACTTTTTTTTTCAATTAGTTAATTACTTAATTTAGTTATGTTCTTTAAGAAAAACTGTACAAAGCCCAATATTTGCAACTGATACAGTTGATTCAGCAGGGCTTATATCAACTGGACTGAATAGCAGTTACATCTTCAGCAACTATTAGCACATGCAAGCACTAAATGTGCAGAGTATTGCACGTGGGGACTTCCTGCCCAGGTACAAGTAATTTCAAACATTTTATGAATGATGATGAGCAACTTTGAGCTGTTAAAGTATTTGTTACTTCATTGGTGCCAATTCAGACTATGATTTGGATAAAGGTGCACTGAGTTAAGTCAGCCTATCCACGTTGTAAGGGCTTGCAGTGCACCTGATTGACGTTATACTACTTGACTGTTTT
Source organism: Nanorana parkeri (assembly GCF_000935625.1). NCBI lineage: Eukaryota > Metazoa > Chordata > Amphibia > Anura > Dicroglossidae > Nanorana > Nanorana parkeri. The sequence continues at coordinate 27,590 of NW_017307043.1, read as the reverse complement.
TTTTAACTTGTGCACAAAACACATGCAATGTGTGGGGATGTGCTGCAGTACAGGTGCATCGAAATATTGAGTTGGGGTGCCATTCAAAATGACCACACCTTACTGCAAAGCAAAGATGTGAATGGGCCCTCAAAACTGTAAAGAATATTTGAAAAATGTGTTAAGTTGCTCAGCAATCACTCCACTTTTACTCATTTTGCACATGTGCACCACATAAATTATGATGGGTCACAGATGTAACAAATAGAAACCAATCACGATTTATCTTTTACTAATTAGACTTACATGTAAATCTGTTTTATTGCTAGGGGGCACTCACTTTACAGTGCTTTATTAAAACAAGGGTACACAATAGTGCACGTATCCTTATTTTTCCTCCCTCAAAATGATACATGCAAATAATACTTACCTATCTGAACTTAATGGATCTGTACTCTGTGTGTGTGTGTGTGTAGGGGGAAGGGGGGGGGGGGGAACCTTTCTTTTATATATGTGTGAGTTGGTATAGTTATTGCACTTGATTCTGATCCCTGTAGCCCTGATTTCTGGATACTTAAAGAGGACCTTTAGAGCTTGGAGCGGTGACTACTTTATAACACACACAGGGACCATGGGGAACAGAAGTAGCTACCCTCCAGAAGAAAGGACAGTGTCAGAACCAATTCAGAGATGATTTGAGGATCTACAGCTGAGTGATACACAAATAAGATACATTTTCGTTAATAGTGAAGGTACTGGAATGCTTTTTTGAGGTTTAGCTTCTGAGTTTAGAGTCATTTTAATTATTACAGCCATAAAATATCTGGTTATCCCGCAGGTCCCCTTGGGAATAAACTCCTTATTGTTTGCAACTGACCACATTAGTCAGGGAAGCAGACCCATCTGAGCATAGTCAGTTTGCACCTATTCATCTCACATGGAAGATGCCTTTAGTCCTGTATTCAGAATACAGCTGCAATGCGCCTAGCCAATCCTTTCCAGTGTGAGTGCAACAGCTTCTGGTAGGTATTGGTAAGGCCTGATTCACACCAGCACATTTTTTCTGCACAAACTCAAAAACCAAAACATTCTTATGTAGCTGGTTCACACCTGGTCGTCCGTACACGCGTACGTGGAACGTGACAAAAAGTACATGCACGATTTTCTGGGCAGTTGCTGCTCGTTCTGACTGTGGTTGCAGCAGCAAACGTGTGGAAAAATGTGCATCTATTAAAAATTGTGCATTTTTGTCCACGCATACGTGCTGAATTCCAAATGCAGATGTGTGAATGGAGCCTGAAGGATGTTAGTCACCCCTGTATCCAAGCAGGGTTTCCGTGGGGATAAATGTCCTCTCTCGGCTTTGTGACGTCGGCAGAAGCTGCTGAGTGTCTTTAGCATTCTCCGCCTCCAGCCCGCCGAGGTGCAGGAGAGGAAAAGGACCTAATGGTCATGTGACTGCTGTTTTTTATTAATTTTTTTATTTTTATATTTAAGGTGTTTAACTACAGCTTCAGCTTGTTTATTTCCAAGGGATATTTTAATTTGTTACCTTCACTTACACTTTAACCAATGAACATAAAATATAAATGTGACATACATGTTTGTGCGCATATTTTTTTTGCATCCAAGTTCAACAAACAGCCCAAAATGACTCCCTCACAATCATTTTTATAACACTGTATCAAATTTTCACTTTATTTTACTCTCTCTATAAACTCAGTGAGACTTGTTTATGAAGCAGACAAAAGTAAAAGGCAAAGCACATATTTTTATGTACTAATGCATCGTCTTATCCAGCAGACACACACAGTGTACTTTTTTAGTAAGCTTTCATGTTCTTCTACAAACACTACAACAAACACATTTTGCCAGCTTTTCATCTGTGGGATCACTTCCTTAAAGAACACCTGTACTATAGTATGCTGAAGTAATAAGCATAATGCTGTGAAGGATGGAGGTGGGAGTGACAACGTACTAGGCTCGAAATGTGATGAAGGTATATTGTATTACAGAAATTTCCTAGATCATCATATTTATAGCAAACCTTTGTTTTGCCAATGCAAACAATTTAATGCCTCCCTCTCAAGCAGCACAAACTCAGTTCCTTTGTTCTCCCTCCTCTCTGTTTAGTTGCTGGTTACAATGAAAATACCCAGTACTGCTGGGTATAGAGGAACATGTGACTCATGACTTTTTGGGAAGAGACTTCTGGGACCTGGGTCAGCTTTGGCTAGATTCACTTTGAGCTAGCTAAAAGGAGAGGCAGGGAAGTAAAAGAAAGGTGAGTATGTACTGCTTGGGAGAGGCAATAAAGTGAACCTGCTGCTTTGTTCTGCATGGACAAACTACAGGTTTGCGGTAAATAGAGATGAGGCTAGGCTTGATGCAAAACCAGTTCCCTTGAGTTTGCCCAAACCCGCTGAAAACTCTGACCGCCATCCCCTCATCCCGACTCAATCCGTTGTGGCAGTTGCAGTGGGGCATTCACTGTTCCTTTGTTATGTACAGCTGCAGTGCGGGGAATGCGGTGGTCAGAGTTTTTACTGGGTTTGGGTGAACTCAGGTAAACTGTGTTTATATCAAGCCCAGCCTCATCACTACCTTTAAAGCAGAAGTAAACTGCTTTGAATTTTTTTGTATGTTTGCCCTAATCTGCAAGTAGATGTTGTTGGATTGATTGTCCCAATTAGTTCTTATACCTTGGACTTCTGAAACTGATATTTTGCAATACAATTTCCCCCAAAATTATACACAAGTGGAGCATTAAGCCTACCATACACATAAATGAGAAATCAGTTTTGGTGGGCTGACACATAGCAAGCCTTTTCCAAGTTGGGACTGCACAGTCCCAATAGCTTCTATTATCTCTGAAAGGAATATCTTGCTATGGAAATCCAAGAGAAATATGGAACACAAGTGGGGAATTAAAACTACCACACATAAAACATAAATACAAAAACAGTTTTGGTGGGCTGACATATAGCAAGCCTTTCCGAGTTGGGGCTGCACAGTCCCAATAGCTTCTATTACAGTATATCTTGCTATGGGAGTCCCAGAGAAATATTTAACATAAGTGGTGAATTAAACCTACCACACATAAACGATAAATAAAAAACAGTTCTGGGGGCTGATACATAGCAAGCCTTTCCAAGCCGGGCTGCACTGTCATGGTTTAAACTTGAAGTGCAACTAAAGCCATTTTTTTTTAGTTTTGGATACAATGGAGAAGGGTTAGAACACCTGTCAGATTTGTATTGCTGTCTGTGTTTCTGTTATGGAGATTCATCCTCTCTATTTTGTCCTAGTGACCGTTATTACTGAAAGTGAAGGTACAAGAAAATCCAACATTTTCGGGTGTCACCAGAACAGGAATAGATGGGAAACCTTCCAATGGGGGCATTAGGTCTGAAGACCCTGCTGACCACCATGGATTCCCCTTTCTTTGGGGGAATTTCCTCTCACTTCCTGTTGTGACTATTGGACAGGAATTGAAGTGAAATCTCCCCAATGAGACACAGATGGCAAAAAAAGCTGACTGGGGTTATAACCAGGGTTAAAGTTTGGGCTTCAGTTCTACTTTTAGGATACTGTTTAGGAATCAGGGAATCCCAACTCCTTCCTTCTGTACATTGTAGATTTACCCATTTGTCCCCATATGACTCGTACGTTAAGCAGATGCAGGAACAAGTCTGAATTCTCCAGAGTTTACAAAATGATTAGACAACCTTGAGGTTACATTGAACAAATGCTGTGTTCACAATGAAATGTTTTACTGGGGACATTGAGGACAAATGTAAAGAAAGCACAGACAGTGATAAGAACGCGAGGCTGAACATAAAATGGTAAAGCAGTACAAATATTTTCCTCTGGCTTCATTCCAAATGAAATCAATACATATACTGTTTGTCCCATTCTAATGTTATATTAACTAATTGTACTCTCTTATAATCATAAAGTTTTTGTTTTTTTTCAAGTTCTATTACATATATTTATTTTCAGATATAAGATTTGTGACAAGCTGTTATTAGCGCTGACATTATAAAAGTTACTTGTCTCCTTCAACATGCTAACAAGTAATTCTTTGAATAAAAGCTGCTCAGCTCACATTTCTATTCCAGGGTTATAAATGCTATACAAATCAATTGCAGCATTGTTTTCCATCGAAAGGAATAAAATAAACAATTTGTTCAGAAAGGGCTGGACAGATATACAGGCTCATTAGAGTGTTTCAATGACCTTTCAGAACCCTTGCAAATTGGATTAATAGACAGCTATAACTTTTCATATTGCCACTATATTAACTAAATGTGATAACATTGTGTCGCCAACATGTTTACTGCGTAAAAGCCTAATGAAGATGAGTTCAGATTTTCCAGGGCTGCTGTGCTTTCTTTACGTATTTGACTTAACGGCAATGTGTGTTGAAAGCATATGGAAGATAAAGATGGCTTATTAGCGGAGTGAAAATCAGGAACAGTATTGCACATGGCATCATTAAAACTTTTTAACAACTACAATATTAGCACAGCAATTTCAGATGTATACAAGTGTAGAAAAATGAGGGCAGATACAAACAGGCATATACTAAATCCAAGCACAATTTGACCAAACCAAACTGATATTCCCATTGTGGGAAGTAGGTAGCAATTCAGTTATCCCCCTCCTTTATTTTTCTGCAGCCCACCTGTAAAGGGTGGGTCTGCTGTGTTCCTCCCATAGCTCTGCTCTCTGAGAAACACAGTGATAAGGTCACTGCTACTTCTACAAGGTAAAAACTGAGTTTCCATTTAACTACATTTCAGGTACATCAAATTAAAAGGTGTGCAAAGTCTTACAGTTTTTTTTTCTTTCTAATGCAGTCACATCCTTAGTAGAAAAACTTCTACTGCTGCTGAGTGGGTATGCAGAAGTCGAACATGCTGCAGAGTCAGATCCAGAGATCTCCAATCATTGGATAATATGAGCTTTGCTGATTTTAAAGTTAGTGGACCTCTGCATATAGATCACTGCTTCCCCAGCAGAAAAAGAATGGATCCCACCATTCAACTGCTGGCATTGGACAAGATTTTCTACTCAGACTGTAGATGTTTGAGAAAACAAACTGTCAGATCCAGAATACCTTTTGTTTGGATGCATATATATAGCTATTTAGTAATTTAAAAATAAATAAATAGGTAGGGGGCATGGGGGTCTTAAAACTTGAAATTTTGGTTTTGAGAAAAGTTCCCAGCTCCACTCAACTAATTTAGCTAATAGCCATTTTTGGGTCCCACTTTTACTTGGAGTTCTTCTTTATTTTACATTATGGAGAATGGGATAAAAGAAGTTAGAGTCTGCACTGAACAGATGCTGTAGTCTCCAATACATGCAAGACACTAGTGAGCGATACAGCCCACCAAAGTCCACTAGTAACCAAAATATGACTTAAAGTAAGCATCGGGGCAAAATAGAAATAAAAACATGCAATACACTTCTGCAATACATGTACATTCCCCCATGTTTTATCCCCGTGAGTAAAGAACAATAGCTGTTTATCTGCCAGAAATCTATTTATAAAGTATTAGCAGGGCTGTGCGCCCTGAGAATATCTGTTAATGTTCACTCTGTGTTTTTAAGTTCTTTCTTTACAAGGAAAGGTATTTTCAAATGTTTTTTTTGTAATATCACTTTATGGGCACTAGATGGAGCCGAGGAGCATAAAAATTAAATATATATTTCCGATTTTCATTTAGCTACATCCAATGACCATAATGCAATATTACATTTAAAACATTTAAATTAATTGTTCATTACACTTGTGAAGAAAAAAATATGAAAGAATGCTCGTTTTGGCATATATTGACACAGAGCAAACTTTTACAGATATACACAGAGTGAACAGCCCTATAAATTGTCTATAAATAAACCTCTTTGCTTTTACCCTTTAATACATTGATCGAACAAAAACTTTGGTTGTTCGTATTTGTTCGTTTTAAACTTGATGTTTTTAATAAAGCCTTGAAAAATATTACACAATGAAAGGCTTTTTTCTTCCATGAAACGGGGAGACATATCCTTCACTGAAGAGCACAACTGAGCAGTTTCCGGCTGCTTGTCACAGCCACTACTCACGAGCACAACGAGACGGTGGATGGATGCTTCAGCCCTGGGAGCTTCTGTTTGAGCGTTTTCCGGCTGCTTATCACAGCCACTACTCACGGTGAGTGCACCTTTTGAGGGTAATTTTAGGGTTTATGATATTCAACACATTATATGTTGCGGGCGCTGCATAATTTGTAAGTTATAGGTTTTTAAATAACATATCATATTCAGTCACAACATATAATTTTTCAGTCCTAAGAATAACTAACGATGTACACTGTGCAGTATTTTGTTTGAACTAAGCATAATTGTCATTCACTTATATGGTAAAACCCTGACTGGCTGCTACTGGTTGGTTACTGTATTTTGCATAGTAATTGCATTTTGTACTACTTTATTGAATACGTTTGTAGATAGACGTTGACTATATTTTAAAAGGTTCACATAAAAGTTACACAGTCACTTGATAAAAAGACTACTGAGATGGGATTCTGATTGTCATCAGATATCAACCATTGCAAGGATGAAACAACAATCTGCTCTACAGTGTCTAGTATGTTTAGAACAGATGCTCTCAGCTTTGTAGGATACTTTTGGCCAAGTGATCTATAGTATCAGGGATATTCAAAAAAGCCTCTGTCTGCAGCCCAGTGATGGTTATGTCGGTTTATACTCTTCTATGGCTACCTTAAGGGAGAGGGTGTCTGCTCAGACCATATAGTACCCTAAGACCTACTGATCAGCCAATGATCCCTACGGATCATTGGCTGGCCTATGGATGTCTTTCAAGCATGCTTACTTGTAATCCTATTTTGAAGAAAGTGAACACAGCAGGACAGTTTTGTGCAAATTATCCCTACTGAATTCTGCCAGCTTTTGATAAATTTCATTTTAACTTTATTTTGTATTATTTGTGTAAGTAAAATTAAAACAATGCTCAATGCCTTTGCCGAAGCCAGTTTAAAATGTGTGGTACTTTGGGTTGTTCTTCCACAAGCATGTGGACCCACCGCTATGTTTATACCAGTCAATATCCAATTGACAACCAGATGGGCATTTTAAAGCAGAATCTCAAGAAAAATGCACGCCCCTAAAGTACCACAAGGTGCCAATGGGCAGCTATTCTGTATCACTAGTGCCCCTTGAGGGAGATTGTGCTAGTGGGTAATATTGACTTTTCCTGTGGCAGATGCACAGGTTTAAGTTGTGCACACCTGTGCCCATAACACAGAGAGACAACAGGCAAGCTCCAGAGCAGATCTGAGGGGGAACTGTATGCACACATCATGTCAGGCTCAGCTCTTTGTAGATACAAAGGCCGTTTTCAGCGAAAGAGTACAAAGCAGGATGACCAGATGTTATTAAAATTCCAGGACAGTCCGCAGTATCTGGGACCATTGTGAAGTGTGCCCTACACTGCAATTTCCGGGGAAATATTTCCTCCACCCTTTTCCTTTGTTCTCCTCTCAGTTTTCTGGTTTCTGCTAATATTCATAGGTAAGGATTGTCTATTTCTATTGTTCTTTTTAAATATCCTATTTTAGGTTGATCTTTTAGTGCTTCAATATCAGGGATTTAAATAAGGGTAAGTTTTTAAAATGTGATGCCATTTCTTAGTGGGCACTTTCTATTTAAACATTGTATGTTATAGTTAGGAGTTACTTTTCTGCAGCACATATTACATATGTAGACATATACATACACTGTGTATGTGTTTAAGATCCAATACCTTGCACTGTATAGTCTTATTTCTCTACTCTACGACTAAGGCTGTCTCTAGGGTGAAACGCATCAACAGGGGGAAGTCACAGACAGGGGTTCTAGTACATCTGCAACAATAAAGTTTTATATAAATGCTAATACTGTATTATTAGTGTGTGCCCAGTCTTTGTGATTCAATATGCACTCAACAACTGAGAAAATCAGCAAAATAATTTTAGAACAAGACTCTGCTACAAAAATACAGACATGGTTGTCAGAATTCTTAAATCAAAGTATAATCTGGAAAAACTAAATTGATTGGATAAAAAGGAAAGCAAGATGAATTACTTAAGGATATCGACTTGTTTTTTTTAACTTACAGCTGAAGATATTTTTAGAAATGAACAGGCTGGAATCTTTTTTGTAAGGAAAACTCCAAAAAACAGGATATGTCATTAGCAAATGTTTACCACCAAATGAAATGCAAGTGGAGTTTTTACAAAAAGCAATACAATATTAATTTTTGAACTTCTCATATTTGCTACCCTTTGTTCTTCTAAATATACAACTGTACACATTTTGTACTGTCTATTTGATCCGTGCAAAATCACCTGTTGATCCAGCCAGAAATCCAGTTTGCTCTTATGTTCCAGTTCACCACTGTAAATTAAAAAACATCTCCCAATGTAGTGGAGATGAGGAGAGGGGGAAGTGTTTGCAGTTCTAACACACCGAGGGTGACAACACTGCTTCTCCATAAATACAGTACAATATGTCATCCTAGGACAGGAAGTATGTGACTGGCAAGTAAAAAAAAAAAGGAAAAGCCACCAAATCTGAGGACTGGTTAGTTGCCATACATTATAATTATTTTTTTTACATTTTGTTTGTTTAGAAATGGTTTAACAAAGACTTGGAACATTACATTTAAGTGATGCCTGGAGATGTATCCATCAGGATGAAGAATAATTTACATATTGATTCTCTCAGGGACATTACATCTGTCACAAAGCAGGTTGCTAACCCAATCAAGTATACAGGAGGTTGTGAAAGTTCTGTATTTTTGACATGGATCAGCAGCTCCTGCCAGCAGGATCTTGGCACTGTTTGGTTTCAACATGAAACCTACTGTCTTACAGCAAAGAGATCCCCAGTACAGACATAAAATAAGTATGATGCAGAGGCGGTGACTTTATGCTAGGGATTAATTTAGGGGTTAAGTTATGTTAATGGTATGCTCAGGAGTTGGAGGGTTAAGGTTAGGTGTTAGGGGGTAGTGAGACAAGGGTGCACTTCGAGGGTTATGTTAAATGTTAGGGATAGGGTGAGTTTTTACACTTATTGGGTTGCTTAGACTGCCTGCCCTGCAAGTCTTATACTCACTTGTCCCCAATCTACTGAGATTTTGGCTTGTAAATGGGGTAGCTTAACAGATAAGTGTTGGAGTAAAGTAAGGGCTTGTTCCAGAGGATGATTAGCTTTAAGCATGGTTACAACTTAAACATGATAATACTGTAAAAGGGTCCTTCAAAGGATTGTGTCTCTTTAGAGACATTTAAGCAACAGCTACATTTCCTCTTTCGCCATTGTAAAATTTCCTTACAAATGGATGACAAGGGGAAGCACAACAACTTCTGCCATTTTCTCCCAGGTTAAATTAAGATGTTCCCAAATAAAGAAGAGAAAGTAGCTAGCATGCACAGCAAAGGATAGAGTGCACCTTAAATTGAACCAGTGTTTTCCCTATGCAGGGCAAAGCAAAAGGTTTACTTTATAACCCCCAGGATCAAATATTTACCTTCCATTTGCTTCCCTGCCCAGCCATAGTAAATGAGGAAAGATTTTCAGCAGAAGCTTACACAGGGCTGACTATCTCCCCTTCCTCATATTACAGAACTGAGCCAAGTACTAACACTATCACATGGTTTAAGTCAAATGCTCCTCCCAAACCCCCAAGCAAAAGGCATTTTCATTGATCCTGGATACTGAATGGATTGGCAGGGAAGCAAGGAAAAGGAGAGTATGTGTATCTGGGGGAACGAGCAAATGATTTATACTCTTGCCTGTCTAGTCCTGAGATTTACAGAGTACAGTCAGAGAGCACAGCCAGGCTGCTGACCTGACTTTTTTTCTGCAGATATTGAGTACAGCTGGGTTACCTCCCTGCCCTCAGCCAGTGATTGGATAATGAAGAAACTTAGCACATTTATGAGTAGGGGTGAGTTAATCTGAGATTTCTGTTTCCTGAAACTTAGTTGAATAATCATGACATTTTGTAATTTGGCTAAATGCACTGATGTCAATGTGAAAGTTAAAATGAATGTGGTTTTTAGGGTGTAATCAGTTTTAAATTGCTTCCGAAGGTTAGGGGTTTATCTTTCAACTATCCTGGACCTGTTCTTGGGACCCTCATGAGCTGTAAACATGATGTTACATATTATATACTAACAGGGGTATTGTAACGACTGCCCTTTTGTTGCGCGCATTTTGGAATGATAGCCATTTTGTTGTATGTGTATTGTAATGACTGCTCATGCATTGTCACAATTGGCCATTAGTTTCCCACATTTTGTAATGACTGTTTGTTGCACATGAATCATCACCTTTGTCTGTTTCTTGCCTGTAAATTGTCATGCTTGCCCTTTTCTTGCATACTGGGCCCAAGCATTAATGCAATTTAACGTTTGTTTATAACAACTGGACACTTGATATTGTCATGACTGCCTGTTTGGTGCTCACGTATTGTCATTATTACCTGGTTGTTGTTGTTGGTGTTTTGTTATGTTAACCTATTTTCTGCCCAAATATTGTCATGATTGGCTGCTTAATGCAAGTATGTTGCCGCAATTGCTTGTTTGCCTGCATTTGTGACTATTCCCCATTTGTAGCCATGTATTGTCATTTAGATTGTCATTGGATTTGCCTACATTTTGTGAAGTCAGATCTATTTGTTTAAAGGATCATGTAATGTACCTGCCACTATAAAACCACACCTAGCTTATTCCATCTTTCCAACGATGTTTGTAGTTCGCTTCTAATAAACCTTTTAATTTGCTGCAGTATTCACTGCACTGATTAGTTGTTAGGGGTGGTTTGGGGGAGGGGCATTTTACAAGCACATATCACCTAAACGGCACATCATGATGATATTATCATCATGATAATATCCCACCTCAACCTAACCACTGAACCATCACGTTCTCAAACAATTCATCCCCTCACAGCTACCTCCTCATATATCACTTGTCCCTCTCTTTTAGATTGTAAGCCGTCACGGGCAGGGACCTCCTTACCATCTGCTCTTGAATTGTATTGTGATTGTAATGTCTTCCTTATATTGTAAAGCGCTGCACAAACTGTTGGCGCTAAATAAATCCTGTATAATAATAATAATATTAGAGGCTAATTTCAATAGAATTTGAATGAAAGTGAACTTGTTATTTTGCAGTGAAATTAATTTTTGCTGCAATCACTCTTCCTATCCTACCAATGAGTGTTTATTTCTGTTCAGTCTGCTCTCTCCACCTTTCAGCATGTCCTATGTCATCGCATTGTAACAACTGGAACCATGTGCTACCTTTTACCTGGTAGGTAAGAACTTATAGCAGAACTAAACCCATTGATTTAACTGTTTCCTAAAAGAGTTACATTCAAAGCATGCTTCTGGTGATAGCGATCACAGTTGCCAGTGTGCATGTGTCAGCTCTCAACTGCACCTTCAAGCCTTGAAATGACTAGAGTTAGAGTTAGTCACATGTGCAGCACCATGACAACTGCATATCTAAGTAAGCTGGAAGTTCTGATCAATCAAAGCTCCAATACTTCCAGGTAGTGTAAGAACTTGCTTGCTCCCTCCCACCACCCCCACATTCTTATCAGCCCATCACTATGATGAGCTGCCAATTTGGCCAGTGGTGTTTGAAGTAGAAGGCGGGAGGCAAGTTCCATCACTACCAGAAAGTGTCAGAGATTTGCTCATTCTGGACTGCTCAATATTCAGCCATTGCAGAGGAGAATCAGAATACCTTATCTTTATTCCTGCTAGTAGATTTCTTTTTTATGAAGTGATCAAATCTTTGAAAGAAAAAAATTACTGATTATTAAAGGTTTCTGAAAACATGCAAAGTTGGTGCTTATATCTCTGCTCTGAAACACAAACATTTTAATCACGTACTTTTAAATGTGTTTTTATATGATGACAAGCAGCAGATTTTAGGCATGAGGTGGGGATGTTCTTGTACAAGTTATAAAATATGTTTTCCAAGGGGGAAAATTGTGTGTGTACCCTGGATGTAAAATACATCTTTAACCTCAAAAACACGGCAAATTCATAAGAAATGTATCTCTGAAATTATTAGAAGAGAGCATGGGTAATTTAAAATGCAGGAAAGCATGTCACTAAAATGTAAATGGTCCTTTTTGAAGGTTAATATCTTCATGCAGTGTTTACTTTAACCATCAACTACACATTAGATTTGAATTTCTTCTTGTAATTCTTGTAATTCCTTATTAATAATTTATTTGCTGCAAAACATATCATGGGTTGCATATAGCAATGAAAAACTCAAAAGCAGGTATACCTTGGAGGCAGCCCAATTCTCCTTAAAGGTGCAAGAACACACCAGAAGCCTAGAGTTACTCAATAACAGATAAATACCTCTAGTGTCTATCTGTATAAACACGACAAGCAAAATAAAAATGGCATCTACACATGGCAGTACAGTGGCTTAGTGGTCAGTACCTCTGCCTAGCAGCTAAGGCTGTAACTAATGATTATTTGTATAACTGATTAGTTGGCTAATAATTTTTTTTCGATTAATCGGATAATAAATAATGAAATACCATCTTTTATTTAAAATTAAATACATAAATGGAATGTTACAAACATGAAGTTTACTTCAGAATAAAACTGGCCTGAGAATTATTGCTTTCACTCTGTCGCACACGGCGATACCTGACATGTGTATCATTATTATTATTATACAGGATTTATATACAGCCAGCAGTTTGCACAGCGCTTTACAATATAAGGAAGACATTACAGATACAATACATTTCAAGGCAAGATAGTAAGGAGGGCCCTACCCATGAAAGCTTACAATCTAAAAGGGAGGGGCAAGTGAAACATATGGAGGTAGCTGTGTGGGGATGAATTGTTTGAGAACGTGATAGTTCACTGGTTAGTTTGAGGCTGGATAGGCTTACCTGAAGAGATGAGTCTTAAGGGATCGCCTAAAGGCAGTCAGAGGGGGAGATAGACAGACAGGTTGGGGTAAGGAGTTCCAGAGGAATGGAGAGACTGGGAGGAGTTGAAGAGGGAGCTAAAGAGCAGGAAGTCTTTGGAAGAGCGGAGGGGGCGGTCAGGGTGATACTTTGAGACAAGGTTGGAGATATAGCTGGGGGCAGAGTTGTGGATGGCTTTGTAAGTGGTTGTTAATATTTTAAATGTTATCCTTTATCCTTTTATCCCCTGCAGGGATTGGCAGAGGGGGGTTGCAGAAACTGCGTGGTTGGTTAGGTAAATGAGTCTATCAGCAGCATTCATAATAGACTGAAGAGGGATAGCTTGTGTAGAGGTAGGCCAATGGTCAGGGAGTTGCAATAGTCAAGACGAGAGATAACAAGTGAGTGGATGAGTAGCTTTGTGGTTTCATTGGTGAGGAAGGTGCATATTTTGGAGATGTTACGAAGGTGAAGGCGGCAAGATTTGGATAGTGATTGGATGTGGGGCAGAAAGGTGAGGTCCGAGTTAAGGATGACACCTAGCACCTTGGCATGAGAGGAGGGGTGGATAGTTGTGTTATCAATCTCAATGGAAAAGTTAGGGGAAGGTGCAAGGGCAGGAGGAAATGTCATGAGCTCAGTTTTTGAAAGATTGAGTTTGAAGAAGTGTTGTGACATCCAGACGAATATGTCAGTTATCAAATAAGTGACACGCAAGGACACTGAGGAGGTGAGCTGATCAGTGGAAAGATATATTTGAGTGTCATCGAGAGATGGTATTGGAAGCCATGGGAGGTTATTAACTGACCAAGAGAGGTGGTGTAGATAGAAAAAAGAAGGGGTCCAAGGACTGAGTCTTGGGGAACCCCCACAGAAAGAGGAAGAGGAGAGGAAGAGTTAGGTGGAGTTTTTTGAGGAGCAGCAGGTTGTCAACTGAGTCAAAAGCAGCAGAAAGGTCTAATAACAACAGTGAGGATTAGCGGCCATTGTTTTTAGCCGTAAGTAAGTCATTCGTAAGTTTTAGGAAGGCGGTTTCAATGGAGTGGTGCGGACAAAAGCCGGACTTCAAGAGGTCGAGAAGGTTGTTATCAGTGCGGTGACGGTTGTAGAAAAAAGTTCTAGGCGTTTGGAGGTGAACGGGAGTAGGAAGATTGTTAAAGTTGGTGGGGTCCAGTGATTGTTTTTGGGTATTGAGGTGACCAGCGCATCTTTTAGAGGGGAGGAGAAGATGCCAGTAGAGAGGGAAAGATTTAAAATGTGAGTCAGAGAGTGTAGGATAGAGCAGGAGGTTGACCGGAGTACTGGTGAGGGAAAAGGGTCCAGGGGCCAGGTGGTGAGGCAGGTGTTAGAAAGAAGCTTTGTAACCTCCTCTGTGGGGACAGGGGCAAAAGTGGAAAGTAACAAGTGTGATGGTGGGTCTGGTACGTTAATAGGGAAAGATGACTGGACAATGGCGATCTCTTCCTGAATTGCACCTATAGTGTTTTTTAAATGAATGGCAATGTCCTGGGTTCTCCTTCAGCTCCTCCTCTGCTGATTGACAGCAGGCAGTGGGCGGGCGCATTTAATTTGAAATAGCCAATAGCAGACTGGCTATTGAAAACGCACCTGCTGAGCAGAGGAGCGCACCTGAGAGAGAGAGTTGCCTCTCGGTTCCGCTCCTCTGCTCAGTGGGTGGGTGCAATAGCCAGCCTGCAATTGGCTTTTGCAATTTGAAATAGACAGGGGTGCCATGTGGACGGGAGGGGTGAGTGATCGAGGCTGCACCCTAGGCAGCAGTGCGCCCAAGACGGCTGCCTAGTTTGCCTAGTGGCAGCAACGGCACTGAGAGTAGTGTCCATTGTAAAGCAGACATGTTGGGCCATCTGCTAAACCAAAATTAATGTGGACTGAAAGAATAAAAAGAGTCATGATTACCTTAGTTCTTTATCTATGTTTTTTAGGGGTCACCTGATTCCCCTATTGCCTCACTATCCTGGCAGTGTACAGACATATTAATAACTCGCCCTTGACTTGACGTGTGTGCAGTGGGCAGCTGACTCAACCTGGCCTGCTTTTTTCATAGAGACACAAAGCTCAGTGCTGGAAGTACTGCATAATATTTTCAGAGGGGGTTCAGATTCGTTTTGGGCTCGATGTACGCTGATCATCCCACACAAAGCAATGTGCCTTGTGAGCCCTGATTGGCTAAAGCCTTGCACCTGACCACAGGACAGGTGCATGACTTTGCCAAAATCATTGCACAGAGAACTGTGAAGCCCTGATTAGGCAAAGTCATTCACAAGGAGGGGCGGCATCAAGGGATACACTGATGTGAATAAGCCCCCCTGTCTGCACCCCCACAACCAACGTCTCAGGGCTTGTGGGGAAGAGGCCCTTGTCCCCATTTGCATGGGGACAAGGTGCTTTTCCAGGGGCGACCCTG
>NW_017307043.1:2394-11480 GCF_000935625.1 Nanorana parkeri | reverse complement strand
CGACCCTGCGACCATGTGGCCTGGTATGGGAGGGAGGGGGGGGTTGCTCGCTCGTCCCCACCTTTCCGGCCGTGCCAGGCCTATGATCGGATCAAGGACCTGGTATGACTTTGAGGGGGAACACCACACACTTTTTTTTTTTTTTTTTTTTTACACAGGGGCCCTCTCAAATATTCCTACCAGACCTTAAGGGTCTAGTATGACTTTTGGGGGGAACCCCACACTTTTTTTTTTATTTGGTACCTTCCAACATTCCTACCAGACCTAAAGGGTCTGGTATTGTTTGGAAAGGGGTACTGCATGCTTTAAAAATAAAAATGTAATTTTTTTTTTCTTTAGAAATGTCAGTTTTGCTGCAGCATTGTTCTACACATTGTACAGATTTGCAACTTTACAGCCAGTTTAGGGGGACTGCCCAGGCACGATATTTAAAGTCATTTTTCATTTTTATTGTTACCCTTTAAATGATGTTAAAACCACTGCTCCTTTAAAAACTGTATTTTTTAAAATATTTTTTTTCATTGATTTATGTCCCCCAGGGCAGTACCCGTATCCCCATACACCTTTTATGGCCAATAACTTGCATATAAGCCCTTTAAAAGGGGACAATTGTTTTTGAAAGTTCTACCCCATAGACTTGCATTGAGTTCGAGTTTGAATTCAAACTTTTTGGACGCTCTAAAGATCGAATTCGAACCGAACTCGGACCTGTTCGGCTCATCACTAGTTCAGATGAGCTCACTTATTCGGATTCCAGTACTCACTAGTTACAGTACTTTTACCATGCTAGAATAGAATTCTTGATTATTAGTTACTAATTGCACTTTGTGGGTTTACTTCTCTGTTTTTATCATGTCTTATATTTTTTATTGGGGTACTCAAACTATGTTGGAAATGTATTTGTGGAGTTTTGCCATTATTATTTGTGCATTTTCTTGCACTATTATTATGTAATTACAATGACTTATTTAAAGTGTATTTCCACTTTTGTAGACAAATTAAGGGAAACTCCTCCATACGTCTATTATGTGTTCCGATTCACATAGCATACTGAAAAATAACTTTAAAAATCTCTTACCTTTTAGATGTTTTGTTAAATCAGGTAAGATGGCTGATTCCAGATTTTTCTAAGCCCTTTCAGAGTGATCTGTCCCAATGGTAAGACTTGGGACTGAAATTTGAGGATTGTGTTTAGCTGATAAGCTTCATTAACATACAGTGGAAAAGCCACCTCAGACCCCTCACCCCTTACAGTTCCTTCTAACATTCTAAAGAAATTGAAGCAAGAAGAAATGTTAATCCTAATTTAAACTGCAAAAAGCAGTTTTTTGTTTTTTTTTAGCTTATGCTATGTGGATAGGAACATTTAACAAATATAATACAGGTGTTATCCCAATTTGGCTGGGAAAGTGGAAATACACTTTAAAGTGACATTAAAGTCAAAAATATTAAAGCACTTACCTTAAATTATATTTCTTAATCGCATCTTCTTCTTCTTTCCTGTAGTTTTCATCTATCCCTCCAGTGTTGCTGCGGGCCTCCGATCCAGCGCTGACTCCTCTGTCCTTGCTGGTACTTCCTGTCCCACGGTGTCTGCGCGCCGTCCATATACTTACCTTGTGTCTTTCCTCGTCTCCCGGCCGAAAATCTGAACTGCGCATGCGCCCGCCCCAAGATGCTTTGCGGCTGCCCAAGAATTTTCAGATTTTCGGACGGGAGCACGCAGCGAAGATACAAGGTATGTTTAAACCGCTTTTAATGCGTTTTTTAAAAATGTTTTTGCATATATCTACTGCTTGCTAGTTTTTTTTTCTTTCAAACTATTTAGTGGCATGCTGCCAACAAAAGGCAGCTTAAGAACAGGTGGTCTGAAACAAAAGCCAACTTTTTTAAGGGAGTCTGGCAATAAAAAGTAATAAACAAAATAAAATTAATTAAAAAAACCCAAAAATCACCCCCTGAAACAAAAGCCCATTTCTTTTTTAAAGTTTAAAATTTGCTAAGGACAGGAGAGCAGCTAAAAGTAACCGCTGACTACAAGTTAACCAAATATTAAAATTAAAGACAAAAGCCCATGTAATAAAAATAAAAAAAGCAAAAAGTGTTAATTGTCCAAAGAGCTAGCATTCAGAATTAAAGTACAGTATCCTAACTGACCCTCATCTTTTCCCATTAAGTTTGTCAGCTTTCTCTATCCTTTCCCTAGAGCAGCTTCCAATATGTGGACACTATAGCTGCTCTGCCTCTTTTATAGAAAGGGGGTTGGGTTATTATTATTATTATACAGGATTTATATAGCGCCAACAGTTTGTGCAGCGCTTTACAATATAAGGAAGACATTATAATCACAATACAATTCAAGACAAGATGATAAGGAGGATCCTGCCCGTGAGGGCTTACAATCTAAAAGGTTATTCAAAAGCTACTTACTAATCCTTCTAAACATGCTACCCATTGTTCAAAGGACATGTAGCGCATAGCAAATGGTTTTAAAAACAAATTCTTCTGGGCGAATTTGTGCAAAGACTGAAAGTCTGGAACCCACAAGATACGCCTCAAACCCGTGGTGGTGAACCTGAACTCTAACCTTTGCTCTAAAATACTGAATAAGTCTGCTAATAACAATTCATCACCACACAGCTACCTTATCATGTATCATTTGCCCCTCCCTTTTAGAATGTAAGCTCTCAAGGACAGGGTCCTCCTTACCATCTTGTCTTGAATTGTATTGTAGCTGTAATGTCTTCCTTATATTGTAAAGTGCTCCGCAAACTGTTGGCGCTATATAAATCCTGTATAATAATAAGAATAAGAATAATTTCCTATGTCTCTATGCTAATAACTACGCAGCCTCTCTAATGGCAGAATGCCGCATTTCCTTTTTTAATAAGGAATCTGCAATGAGCTAATTAGTGTTGCTCTTTATGGATCTAGCTAAAAACACATTCACATATTGGGATGCACTGCAATCGTAGCTTGTCAGTGGGCGTCACTTTCTTAAATTGGACAATGTTGTCATGAGCATTTAGGGGCCTGTATGGCAAAGATACAGAAGCAAAGCATCCCGGCCTCTCTGGCAGCAGTGTACACTCGAATACATTTTATATGATACATTAATGAGACCCACACATCACATTTCAAGACTTACAGCTGTCATTAAAATATGTTGCAGTCTTTATATGGCCTCGGTGTCATTTCTAGAGTAACCCTTTGCAGCTAAGAAAGAATAGAGGCCCCTTTTTCACATTCAACTGTTCAATTTCTACTAAATAAATATACATAAACTTCATTTTCATGCCATAAAATAACAATGTGCAAGCTCTGTATTTTTTCTGGCATTGTGACTTTTCAATTACTGATGCCAACACTGAAAAGCTGACATGCACTGCAGAATTACATCCTGCTGCAGATGCATGCTGTAAGGGAAAAAGCAAAAATGCTCATACAGAATTGCTATGGATTTTAGAATACAGCCTACAGCTAAGGTAAGGACATCACTTTAGCCATCTGAAAAAAAACAGTAATTTTACATACCAGGATTTTAACATCCCCCATATCTTTAGCATGAAGGACACTGCAGTGGTACTAAATTGCTCTGTTTCTTAATCAGAAAGAAAAGCAACACTCAGCACAGAGATACTGATGCAAATAAATGTTAAACCTAAGCTGCACCTTTTGTCATAATAAGCTAACACTGCTGAGAGAGTATACTAATGCAAACTTAGCAAAAGTAAAGAGAGGTTAAAGGGGGGAGGTAGGATCAATGCAGCATAATATGATACAGAGAAGCAGGATGCAAACAGCAACATATTATATACCACATAAATGCCTGAAAACAAATTGACGTGCCTACTTTGACCGTAGTCTTACCATGGACGTGAATGATCCTGTCAGTGTACACTGGGGAGTTACTGCCATGATGATCAGCCCAACAGAAGGAGATTAGCACCAGGAAAAGTACCCTCTTCATCTTCGGATACCAAATGGATTTTCTTCACTGAAAAAATCATAAGATAGAAAAAGAGGCTTGTGAAAAGTAGAAAAGCTTCAACGTCTGTGCTGCTTCTGCTGCTTAACTTGTTCCAGCATTACCATCAGTGGGGAAATCCTTGACAACATTGCTTGTCCTGTTCTGCATTAGAGAAGTTACTGCAACTGATAAATGACGAGGTAAACCATCAATTAGCTATAGTAACTGTAAACTGACACATAATAATATACATGGTGCATATAAGACTACTTTTACTCATCATGAATGTTTTAATGAAGTGGCTAACAATAAAATACTGCTTAATTACACCTACCATAGCAGCAATATTTATTGCTTCTGTTAAATTAAACATTTTTCGGCCACGCAAAGGTCAATACTAGTTAAAATAGCTGTTTAACCGCAGTGGCACTTACCATTTTAATCTGATATAATATAAAACCATGCATTTATACAGCATCATAATAGTGCTCTGTGGTAGCACTGCAGTTGTACAGATTGATTCTCGATTCATTGCTACCTAGAATGCTGACACACTTATTTAAGGTACACAGCCGGACTCAGCAAGCAGTTGAGATAGTCAGTAGACTGCAGAGAGATCTGTAGCCACTGCTTATGAATTAGAAAAATTAGAATATAATGGATTAATAAGTGGTTTTAAAACTTAGATAATTTACAGGGTATCTTCCAGAGACTACAACATATTCTAAGAATATAATAAAAATGAGATACATTTCAAAAGTAGCTGGAAACATTTTTAGTGCTAAGCTGATGAAGTTTGTGTCTAAATTATTTTTATATCCTGAACTGTTGAAAAAAATAATGAACTAATAAATGGCTTTGGTCAGCCAGCATTTAAATAATTTAATTTTTCTCCGTTGTTTCTTGGCAAAGAAAGATGAGTTCTAGAATGCAATTAATCTAACAAGGACTTATCAGGACACTGCATATAATGAATCTAATTTACTCCAATGTGGTACCTAAAGGTTATTCTTTATGTGTTCACCCCTTCCAACTATGGCCCAGAAATATTTATGAAACAAAGCTGATATGAAAGAAAAAAAAGATTAAGCCCTTAGGTGATATGGCACGTACTGTTGTCATGATTAAATGATGCCCAGTAGATATTGTTAAAGCCCAACTCCAGGCACAAAAAACATACTGGTTTTAGATGAGCTGCACAATCCCTTTCCTTCAAAGCCAGCTGCCTTAAGGTGCACTTTCTTCTTCACTCTGCAAATGTTCCTGTTAACATGCAGAGGGAAGTACAACTCCTGGATGTAAGCGCTGCAGATCTCAATAGACCTCAGTGCTATGGTCACATTTCTTCCTCCCTTTCCTCCTGGCCATTTTCAAAACAAAGCCTGAGCTGTGCGTTTTGAGAATGGCCAGGTGAAGAGGGAGATGGAGATGCAACTCTAGTGCTGTGGATCTATTGAGACGTGCAGCACTTACATCTGAGCAAGCACAGACGTACAGCTGGAGCTGTACTTCCACCTGCATGTAAACAAGAACATTTGCAGAGTGAAGAAGAAAGTGTACCTTATGGCAGCTGGTTTTAAAGGAAACAGAGTGCAATTCATTTAAAACCAGTAAGTTAGTTTGTCTTTAATTTTAATTATTTTGGGGAATGTTTTTACTAACAAATTCCTGTGCAATGGTTGTTTTCTGTGCTTATTAGGCTTCAAAAGGAACTGAACTCAGAAAACGTTGCCCTAAAGGCAGAGAGAAAGCAATGAACTAGTCACCAGTATTGCCTGTGGTCTCTCATGATCTTTTCCCCATTAATGATTTACAATGCCTTATTGTGCACTGAGTCTTTGTGTAGAGGCAGCCATATTGGGCTTTGCTTCCTCTTGTCAGAGCCTGCAGCAAGCAGAACAGTAAGCAGCACAGGCTCCGACACTCCCCTACTCTTTCCAACGCTTTGGCTTGTGGGCAAGCCCTCTCTGTATTCATGTACAATGCAGGGCTATTGGTCCTGCAATGTATGTGATTATGTCAGGGTGCAACTCCCAGGTGGAGTGCGTTAAAGAAACACTGTGTGCAACCGTCTTTGGGGGGCCGGTTGCAGACAGCATCGAGGAAGCCTTTCCAAGTGAGGAATACGGTAATTGTTACTTATTATTCTTCTACCCCTAGTGTTTTAACACCTAGGCTTATATCATTGCTTAAAATTCAGGTAAAACATGGTGTCTGTTATGTTCTGGTGACCCCCCTGTGTTAGTATGTGGTTGGGGGCAAGAAAGAGGGCTTCCTGGGT
The DNA here is from genome assembly GCF_000935625.1 of Nanorana parkeri. Lineage (NCBI taxonomy): Eukaryota > Metazoa > Chordata > Amphibia > Anura > Dicroglossidae > Nanorana > Nanorana parkeri. The sequence goes on along the minus strand of NW_017307043.1, from coordinate 5,229 downwards.
ATTCTTTAACAAGTTGCTTTCCATACTGTGCGCAATGCTCTATCTCTTAGTACTTGTCCTATGGACCTTAGCTAGGAATGTCCTATCTCACTGACAACAGCCAAGGAAGAAGGATATTGGCTACAGAATGTCACAGAGACAGATCATTGTGAAATAGAAATAAAAATATATAAATTAACAAACTCATTTGCAGTAAACATTTCCATATACTGTTTTAATGTGACAACAAATGGAAATCTCCAACAAGTCTGGTTGACCATAAATCATGATCATGCTATCATCTGCTATTTGCAAAAGCATACATGGCAAAAGAGTCATAAAATGGTTGGAATCTCAAATACTGAATAACTTTCATATCTGTGTATGGTTACATTGAAACATTGGACACATTGAAGAAGCTGCCAAAGAAGTCACAGAGGGAGCATACCTAATTGAAAGATTGGACAAAAGCCACAAACAACTTTAGATGCTAAGACTCCATTCTTCACTGTTGTACATACAGAGGATTACTGAAAAACTTAATTATGTACACTTACTGAAGTATCCTAAACTGCAGTACCCAATGGGTGGATTGGAATAGTATGCTCGTCAATATGTATGAGGATACAAACAACCACTTTTTGTTCAGCAATGGTGTGTAAATGCTTCCAATCATGTTAGAGCATTACCAGATCCAAGCAAGCTTCTTGCAAAGCATTGGGAATATAGATAGCTGGCATATTTATGACACCTGCAAATTAGTATGTAATTTTCTATTAAATAGTGTGAGCTGGGGTGAGTTGTGGGCTTTATTTAATATGGGTGTATTTTTGAGGCATAGAAAGTCGTAATCAAAGCAGAATTTTACATTCAAGGATACAAAGGTGATGTTATCCCCGTCATTTTGAATCTTAGTTTTGTTCAGTAAACAAAGGGTTTCTTAACTGAGCATATATACCTTAAATGCAATTAAATACATTTCATATACAAATCAAATAAATTATTTAGCAATATTAGCAATATTGTTAAGAATAATAAGATATATCCTTTTACAACCTACTTTGAAGGTCTATTGGTATTTCTATTCCAGCAACCTGAGCTGTATAAACTATAACTAAATATATTACATATACAAGTAAAAAAATGTAAAGAATGTGTAATGTTATACATTTATAAGGTTAGCCATATTATAATGAAATATAAGGCATGTCCTCTTACAACTTACTTTATGAAGGTCTACTTGGTATAGCCATTACAACAACTTTAGCTTAAAACTATAGAGGAGGGGAGTAAAGTAGGTGTTTTATATTACAGGGGATTAATTATAGGGCTACCTCTAAATGTTTGGTGAATGTCACATTCAATGCTCTATAAATATTCCCTTGAATTTTCATGTACTCTTTCCTAATTTATTATGCCATGTACTAATATAATTACAAATGTTTATTTTTTAGGCAAGACAAGTAGGAGACAAGAATATGTGTTATTTCCAGCCAGCAACTGCAGTAGTGCTATCTTCCTTCACATGTTTACCATGCTAACCTTAGCTGCCTTGCTGAAAGAAAAAAACCTGTTTACCAGTGACGTGCGGTACCTTTAGTTGCGGGTGAGGCATTCCCCAGCCTGGCCCCCAGCATGTCATGTCCTGCCCTGATGAAGCCCTGCACCAGCCTCAGAAGCACATCCACCACCTGCCAAAGCCCCGCCCCAACCCTTCTCCCCAAGCTAGTGTGAAGGAGGGAGGGAGGAGACAGGTAGGAGCCTCCCTGTCCCTCACTTGCTCGCCACTGCTGAGGCATTGAGATAGATGGCCTCAGTGGGTTTTTTCTTTCTTTTTTTGATTGGACAGCTTGGACCAATGGCGCTTTGCCATTGGTCCAAGCCATCCACAGAACTCACACCTCTAACATAGAGTAGAGGCTGTGACAGATCTTTCCTCATTATCTAGGTTACACAAGCAGTGGGGGAGTCCGCTGCTATGTAACCTAACTACCTGTCAAAAGCCAGATGCAGTGCTGCCTGTAATTAACAGGCAGTGCTCCGTCCATGACAGGTTACACAGCGGGGAGGATTTCCCTGCCATGTAACCTGCTAGAAGCCAGTCTGAATGGAGGAAAAGTTGTCAGCTTTAGACTTGAAGCTGACAGCTTTTTCCTCCATAATACTAGGTGAGGCTCCGCCTCCCCTGACCACACGTCCCTGCTGTTTACAAAGCTGAATAGCTGAAGCCCAAACAACAACAGTTGAATAAGTCAGAAAGGTGATTCGCCCCTTCCCCCACCTCTGCTTGCTCCGTTTATGCAAGACTCAATCAAGATATCAAGATTAAATCAGGCAAATATGGCCACAAAGAAAACGAGTTACTACTGAAAGTCTCTTACAAAACCTAAATTGCTCTGCAAAGCCACTGTTTTGGGTACATCTATTATTAAACATTTATTTGTAAAATATAGATTTGATAAAAAATATTAATAAAAAAAATGAAGAAATAAGTATAAAAATTGAAGACATAACCAAACATAATTACAGTTTCTCTTTAACTAAACAGTAGTTCTGCCTTTTCCATTTCACAGCAGCCTTGAAATTACATTTTTTTTTCATGGTAAAAAAAGTTTAGGAAGAAGGGTGAGAGCTGATGAAAAAAAGAACTCTATGGGGTCTATTCACAAAGCAGCCGAAGGATCTAGCCGTAGCTTCGGCTGATCCTTCGGCTAGCTTCGGCCCCAGGACCCCTTTGGTTCAGTAGAACCGAAGGGCTGCTGTACCGGCTATTCACTATAGCCTGTACAGCTCCCGAAGTCGGCCGAGCGGCTCAGTCGAGCCGAAGGCATATTCTTCGGCTCGACTGAGCCGAGG
>NW_017307043.1:0-1731 GCF_000935625.1 Nanorana parkeri | reverse complement strand
GATCCTTCGGCTAGCTTCGGCCCCAGGACCCCTTTGGTTCAGTAGAACCGAAGGGCTGCTGTACCGGCTATTCACTATAGCCTGTACAGCTCCCGAAGTCGGCCGAGCGGCTCAGTCGAGCCGAAGGCATATTCTTCGGCTCGACTGAGCCGAGGTGAAAGCCGAAGTTGGCCGAGCCAGCCGTAAGTTCGACTAAGCCGAACCTCCGGCAGGCTACTCGCTGCTGTTCGGTCCATTCTCATAAATGCCGAACAGCTATTTACTCACTGCTGTTCGGCATCTATAAGAATAGACCTCGCCGTTGGCTGCCGTCAGAATAAGACAAAAAAATGTTCACCATATGAATGCATTGCTAGATTCCTATTGGCTATTTCAATTTGCAATAGCCAATAGCTATTGCACCCGCCCACTGTTGCAGTTCTCCATCAGGTCCCCACTAGTGATTGACATCAGCAGAGGGCAGGTGCAATAGCTAGTTTGCTATTGGCTATTGCAAATTGAAATAGCCAATAGGAATCTAGCAATGCATTCCTATGGCGAAAATGTTTTTGTTTTTTTGACGGCAGCAGAACCTCCAGCCAATAGAAAACAGTTGGGCGGAGCTAGCTGTCACTGCTAGCTCCGCCCAATCATTTTCAAATTTTTTTCTACTTTTTTAACTATTTATATGTTCTGCTCGGTCCCGCAGAGGGACCGAGCAGAACAGCTGATCCAAATGGCATTCAGCGGCATTCGGCTATTTACTCACTGCTGTTCGGCATCTATAAGAATAGACCGAAGAGCAGCGAGTAGCCTGCCGGGAGTTCGGCTTAGCCTATCCAGATGTTGGATCGGCAAAGTCGAACTCCTTCTGCACTTCGGGTCGGCCGAACAATGCCGTCCCGAAGCCACACAAAGCCACCCGATGTACGGCTGATTTCAGCTGATATGCGGCTGAAATCAGCCGTACAAACCAGAAGTGAATAGCCGAACAGCGCTCGGCTCACTTCACTTCAGGTCGGTCGTTCACTCGGCTGCCTACGGCAGCTTAGTGAATGTAATTAACAGGCAGTGCTCCGTCCATGACAGGTTACACAGCGGGGAGGATTTCCCTGCCATGTAACCTGCTAGAAGCCAGTCTGAATGGAGGAAAAGTTGTCAGCTTTAGACTTGAAGCTGACAGCTTTTTCCTCCATAATACTAGGTGAGGCTCCGCCTCCCCTGACCACACGTCCCTGCTGTTTACAAAGCTGAATAGCTGAAGCCCAAACAACAACAGTTGAATAAGTCAGAAAGGTGATTCGCCCCTTCCCCCACCTCTGCTTGCTCCGTTTATGCAAGACTCAATCAAGATATCAAGATTAAATCAGGCAAATATGGCCACAAAGAAAACGAGTTACTACTGAAAGTCTCTTACAAAACCTAAATTGCTCTGCAATGGCGGAGACAGACGACATGCTGACATCCCCTGACGACGCTGCTGAAGGTGAGCCCTCTCCCACTGCGTCTCTGCAGGCGGAACACCAGAACATAGCGGCAGCTGTTGCTGCCTATCTCAAGGCTGATATGAAGGCCATAGTGACGGAAGCGATACAGCAGCAGCTGGGCCCTTTGCAGCAAACAATAGAGTCCCATGGCCACCGCTTGCAGACGGCAGAGCAACGTGTCAGTGACCTAGAGGACTCGCTACATGGCCCACAGCGGTCACTCAAAAACTCTAATCATTCCATCCATCTCCTGATGGAAAAGGTA
>NW_017307042.1:823693-830932 GCF_000935625.1 Nanorana parkeri | reverse complement strand
TCCACCTTTAGGCGAACCTTGAAAACTCATCTCTTCAGGGAGGCCTAGTCCACCTCGATATAACAGTACTTTCAGTTCTTCCATTAAATCATCCCAAACAGTTATTACCTTTTGTATCACTTGCCCCTCCTACTAGATTGTAAGCTCTCATGAGCAGGGCCCTCTTACCTCCTGTTCTAAAATTGTATTGTTATTGTACAGTATTGCCTCCCTCCGTTTTGTAAAGCGCTGTGCAGACTGTTGGCGCTATTTAAATCCTGTATTATAATAATAATAATATAGCAGAATTGGGTCACATTAGCGATCCTACCAAAATCTTGAACAAGTTCTATAAATGGCTGAGTCTTCTTTATTCACATGCAGTTTAGCGAAATTACAGCTGCCTAATTTTTTACCGATCTTCCCCTTCTGACTATCCCAGACACATTACATCACATTTTTGAAGCCCCAATTAAGTCCTAGAAAGTACACGTAGCCAGGGGCGGACTGGGCCATGGGGGCAGGGTGGCAATTGCCCCCCGGGCCTCTCTGATGCCACCATGAACGGCCCCTTGACCCCCTCTGCCACCTGCACACGGCCGCCCGTCGCATCCGACGCGGCTCTGCGATCGGTGCGGCCGCTGCTCGTCAAGGAGGTGCTTGGGAGGCCCCAGCAGGGGGCCCTTTAACATGCCGTGTCTACCTGGTACAGCCAGTCCGGATCACCTCGGTATGCGAGGTGACAACATTTTTAAAACAAAATCCGGGGACATTTTGTCTCCGGGAACATAAAACAAACTTTTTTTTTTATATTCACCTGATCCCGGGATCCACCCGGAATCAGCTTTTGATTAGTTGTCCCTGTTCACGGTTTCACACACGCCGCGTGCCGCACCTCCTCACGCTTGCCACTGCCAGACCTAGCCCACCCACATCCACGCTCCACAAGTCGCACCTCCTCCCCGCCTCACGCTTGCTGCTGCCAGACCCACCCGCATCCACGCTCCACATGCCGCACCTCCTCCCCGCCTCACACTTGCTGCTGCCAGACCCACCCACCTGCATCCACACTCCACACGCTGCACCTCCTCCCCACCTCACGCTTGCCGCTGCAAGACCCACTCGCATCCACGCTCCACATGCCGCACCTCCTTCCCGCTTTATGCTTGCCACTGCCAGACCCGCCCGCATCCACGCTCCACACGCCTCCCCGCCTCACCCTTGCTGCTGCCAGACCCGCCCTCCCACATTCACACGCCGCACCTCCTCCCCTCTTCACCCTTGCTGCTGGATCAGGCAGACGTGGCCCTGTAATCAGGCGCTGTAGAGGGCCAGCCGGTTGGGCCTTCTGCCTCACCCTTGCTGCTGCCAGACCCGACCGCCCACATCCACACGCCGCACCTCCTCCCCGCCTCACGCGTACCGCCCACATCCATGATCGGTGTAGGGACGCGGAGAGAAGAAGTAAGGAGGAGCAGGTGTGAGGGGATGACAGCCGCCGACAGACAGGCCCGATCTCAGAAGCAAGTTGCTCAGGTAAGCCTGCACTTTCCCACACATGGTGCTCTACAATTTTTTGCTGGGATAATGGGATTTGTATTCCTCTATAGCTGACGGTATATTGGGCTGTACTGTATATTATACCATCAGCTATAGAGGACTACAAATCTCAGAAATACCTTATACACTGTATGTATAATGTATTACTGGGATTTGTTGTACTCCTATATAGCTGGTGGTATTCTGCATTGAGCTGTATAGGGGACTACAAATCCCAGCAATAATACAATATACAGCACAATGCAGAATACCATCAGCTATAGAGGACTACAAGTCCCAGCAATAGTAGATTATAGCTGGTGGTATTCTGCATTGTGCTGTATAATGTTTTATTGCTGGGATTTGTAGTCCTCTACAACTGGTGGTATTCCTCATTTCGCTGTATAGGGGACTACAAATCCCAGCAATAATACAATATACAGCACAATGCAGAATACCATCAGCTATAGAGGACTACAAGTCCCAGCAATAGTAGATTATAGCTGGTGGAATTCCGCATTGCACTGTATAATGTATTGCTGGGATTTGTAGTCCACTATAGCCGGTGCCATTTTGCATTGATTGCTGTATAATGTTACACTTTCCATTTCACTATATTGCACACCACACTTTTTTTTTTCTTATTTCCACCGCTCCAAGCTTGCTCCTGTGATGGACTACAATCTCAATACAAACTAGTAGTCCATCACTGGAGCCATTTGTTTTGGAGCAGGGAGCCCGCACTGACCACCTGGCGGTCGGCATTGGCCCCCTGAGAGCCTAATTAGGGAGCCACCTCTGCTGCACACACACGCACCCGTCAAACTCTCTGGACCCCTGGTGAGAGCCCGCACAGCCCACCTGAGACCCTTTAGACTTCAGGTGGAGAACCCAGAGCAACAGAGTATGTAGCTTCATATTATTCTGCATTGCTGTGTAATGTATTGCTGGGATTTGTAGTTCTCAATAGCTGTTGATAGTCAATATTGCTGGGATTTATAGTCCTCTATAGCTGATGGTATTCTGCATTGTTGTGTAATGTATTTCTTGGAATTGTAGTTCTCTATAGCCAATGCCATTCTGCAATGCTGTACAATGTATTTCTGAGTTAGTGGCAGAACTACCAGGATCGCAGCAGCCATGCACGCGCACAACCCTGACGAGGCATCCCTCCACTACCAGTGTGCTTTACATTTCCTAAACCGATAAATACATTCACACTACTGTTACATGGATGGCAAAAGTGGCAGACAGGGGCGGGGAGAAGGCAGGGGAAGAGGCAGAGCGGGAGGGGGGCCAAGTTGCTGCACCATGGGCCTCTGGGTTGTACTTGCCCCCTGGGCCAAAAGTTGCCAGTCAGCCCCTGCATCAAGGCACTTAAAATTAACAGGCATCCTGGCCTGGACAGCTTCATAGCCTCTTATTACAAAAAATACTTCACTACTCTGGCCCCTCAAACACTCTCACAGCAGCAACAGCAATGTTACTGACACCACAAACTTATTCCAGGAATAGGTAAAATTTCCATCCTATCTCCTTACTAAACCTGGATATGCTCACACATAGAAGAAATTTAGCTATAGCCAGACTAATAAGTAAAGACTAAGTAGGAGTCATGTCCACTGAACAACCAACAGATAACATATCACAGCTTCTACACTTCATTCATATTTCCAAGCGGCACAGGACTCCCAGTCTCCTGCTCTCACTTGAAATACATACATAGTTACATAGTATTTGGGGTTGAATAAAGACATACGTCCATCAAGTCCAACCCATATAGACTATACTAAAAGACTTTTGATACCCTGGGTTGACCTTATCTTTTTTACACTTCAGACAAATGGGGATTTGGCCCGCACTTTATCACAAGGATGGGAGCACTATATCCAGATCTTAAAGTCTACATTCATTATACTAGCTTTCACCCCCCAAAAAAATATTTTTAATCTTGAGAGGAACATGTAAGGGCTGCTTAATGTCTTCTATCCTTTTAGCTCTCATGTTCAAGCCGCTCACAATAGTGGTCTGACAAAATCAAAAAATTAAAGGCCTGGAATTGGCAGGTTATAACACAATCTTAGCATATTCGCAGATGACACTGCTCTTTTTCTAACAAGTTACTTGGTGTCCTTGCATGACATTGCAAATTTGTTAGCCAAATTTGAGGTCATTTTGGGTCTACAGAGCAATCCTAAAAAATAAAAATCCTTGAATGTAAAACTCTCACCTAATTTGACTTTGTCACTATAGTCTTCCATTTTCAGTGGAAGAAATTATCTATTCTGTAAACATCCCTGCTATTGTTAAGGAAAACCAAACCTACTCTGTAATTTGTTAAGAAGGGGCGAATTTTGGAGTGTTACAGAGATTAAAACAGCAAGATTTGGTCAATGATTGGATGTGGGGCCTAAAGTAGAGGTCAGAGTCCAGGATAAAACCTAGCACCCCTGCATGTGTTGAGGGACTAATAATTGTGTTATTGATCTCAATGGAGAAGTCAGGGGAAGGGACACAAGGGGGGGGGAAACATGATGAACTCAGTTTTTTTTAAATTGAGTTTAAGGAATTGGTGTGGCATCCACACTGATATGTTAATTAGTAAAGCAAGGAAGTGGAGTTTTTTTGGAGGAGGAGTGGGTGGTCGACTGTATCAAATGCAGCAGAAAGGCATGCCCACAGAGAAGTGTCCATTGTTTTTAGAATTTAGTAAGTTGTTAGTAGGTTTTAGGAGGGCAGTCTCAGTGGAGTGTTGTGGGCGAAACCCGGATTGTAGGGGGTCAAGAAGGTTATCAGTGAGGTGGCAGCTCAGACGGTTGTAGATGGTTGTAGTCACGTACCCGGTTAGGAGACCGGTGAAAGAGGAGGCCTCTCTTGCGTATCGCGTCCTGCACCCCTGGAGGTGGAGACAGTGTGAGAGGACAGCAAGAAGCATGAGTGCCCGTAAGGAGACCAGGCACCGTGATGGAGATGTCCAGAAGTAGGGTAGTCAACGTAGCTGAGGTCAAAACTGGGCAGGCAGCGTGATGGCAGAATCGTGAGGCAGGAGCATGTTTGAGGAAGCCAAGGACAGAACCAGCCGGGCAGCAAGGTACAAAAATAACAGGCAAGAGGAGGTGCAAGAAATAGGCCGAGGTCAAAGGCCAGGCAGCAGGCAGAGAGAGAGTCAGACATTCCAGGTCAAAGAACAGGGCAACAGGCAATCCACAGGTTAACAGGTTCAGTGTACAAGCTGAAGACCATCAGCACTGAAGCAAAAGGCAGGCTTGTTTATATAGGGCAATACATTAAGATGCAATGTCACTTCCTGTGCATCGGCTGTGTGTGCGTCTTCCCACGCAATTCCGGCTGCGCACGCATGCGCACCAGAGCATGTTTTCTGGTCATTCAGAATGCAAGTTTTCGTGTATGTGCAGTCGCCATCTTTTCCTTACACAAGGTGTTCATGGAGCTTGGAGGTAAATGGGAGAAAAGAGATGGGTATTAGGTTGTAAAAAATGGTAGGGTCCATTGAGGGCTTTATAAGTATTGGGGTGACTACTGCATGTTTTGCAGGGGAAGATACTAGTGAAGAGGGAGATATTAAAGGTGTGGGTTAGAGAGTGTAAGATAGAGCAAGAGGGGGATTGAAACCAGGGGCGGATCCAGAGTCTATTCTCGGGAGGGGCACTGCCAGAAAATAAAGTTTTGCTTACAGAACGGTTAATATTTTATTTAAGACAGTTTCCTGGCCAACCACAATTAAGCCGGCCAAACAACATGCAGCTGGCTTCCCTGGCAATCAGAAAGCCGGGAGGCATGTCATTACCCGCTACCGGCTTCCTGATTACCCGGGAAGCCTGCTCCATGCCAGTGGAAGCACCGGTATTGGTATTCAGTATCGGCGAGTACCAAAAGCAAAATATCGGTACTAGCACTTGATACCGAAAAACCGGCATTGGTGCATCCCTAGTTTTGATTAAACCTATTTTTTTGTATTGTGACAAGTAGATTGTCATGAAGGGCAAGTAGATTCGGCCCCCACTTTATCCCTTGGACAAGTCGTTTTTAAAAAAAATTCCACACCCCTGATTACACAACAATGCAGAATATCATCAGCTATAGAGGACTACAAATCCCAGCAATAATACATTATACAGCAATGAAGACTACCAACAGCTATAGAGAACTACGATTCCCAGCAATACCATTATACAGCAATGCAGAATAGCATCAGCAATAGATGACTACAAATCCCAGCAATACATATTACAGCAATGCAGAATAATATGAAGCCATGATGAATAGGATGTCACCAGGGTCTCAGGAGGGTTGTGCAGGCTCTCACCAGGGTCCAGAGAGTTTCACAGGTGCGTGTGTGTGCAGCAGAGGCGGCTCCCTAATTAGGCTCTCAGGTGGCCAATGTAGACTGTCAGGCGATCAGTGCAGGCTCTCTGCTGGTCAGTGCGGGATCCATAAAAATTAGTGGTGGCTTTGTGATAGCTCCCAGGTGGGTAGTGGGGGCTCCACTGTGGACAGTGGGAGCTCCCTGGTGATTAGTGGGGGCTCTGTGGGCTCCCTAGTGTAGGCTGACCATTCATCCCTGATTTCTGGGGGACAGTCCCCAGATTGAGGAGACCATCCCCTGACAAATTATGTCCCCGGAAATATAAAATAAAACATTTTTGTTTTCTAATACTTACGCGATCCCTGGATCCAGACAAGCCCGTCCTCCTGTCTCCCACGCTGTCAGAAGCTGCATATAGCGTGTGCTGGTTACTACTTAAACTGGCGCGCTGTGTGCAGCTTCTGAGAAGATACGCTATTAGCATAGCGAGGAAGCCGGCTGCGCATTTTGCATCGCTCCCGTTACACTAATAACGTATCTTCTCAGAAGCTGCACACAGCGCGCGCCGGTTTAAGTAATAACCAGCACACTCTGTATGCGGGAGATGGGAGGCTGGGCTTGTCGGTGGATCCAGGGAGTGAATGAGCCCTTAAAAATGTCCCTGGATTTCAAATCACTGGTCACCTTACTCTGGTGGTCAGTGGGGGCTCAGGGGGGCCCTGGTTGGTAGTGAGGGCTCTCTTTTGGCCACACCAGCCAGTTTGCCCGCAGCAGATGCCGGAGGGCCCATCACCGAACCCCCCGCGCTAAATAAAAGCCCCCGGCCGCAGGTGCAGTGGCTCCCTCCCTCCATCGCCTCTCTGCCCGGCGGCACGATTACAGAGCCGCATCTGTAGCGGTGCAGGTGGCAGAAAGGCAGTGGAGGGAGGGAACCACTGCACCTGCGGCCGGGGCTTAATTTAGTGGGGGGGTGACAGCTCCCCTGATGCCCGCGGGCCCTCGGGCAGTGCCCGACTGCCCGAAGGGTCAGTTCACCCCTGGCTGGTGGTATTCAGCATAATAACCATTATACAGCACTGCTGAATGCCACCAACCCAGCTACAGTCCCCCAATCCCCCCTTTCCCCCCAACTTGCCAGCCATCACCTACAGACTCCCCAACCTCACCTACCTACATGCAGGCTGCAGCACCTCTTCTTCTGTGTCCTTGGCGGCCAGTGGAGGGGAGGGATCACAGGAGAGGGTCCTCACTATGACCTAGGGATGTGCCTGCAGAGACGTGTATAGGCTCCGCCTTCGACAGGCTAACCGCCAGGCAGCCACCTGTTACTTTCATTCGGATCCCCGCACACGCCGGAACATACAGCTGTCCCTACTCCGTGTCCCCGACTTTAC
>NW_017307042.1:821989-822362 GCF_000935625.1 Nanorana parkeri | reverse complement strand
GGGGAGAGGAGCCGGGACAGGAGCGGTACTAATCGGGGGGGGAGGGGCAGTTGCCCCGTTGCCCCCCCCCTGGATCCACCACTGATTGAAACAAGGGGCAAGTGGTTAGGTGGGAGTCAGGAAAATGTTTGGCAATCTCCAATGTGTCAACTGGATTGAAAGTGGAAAGTACTGAAAGTGGAGGTTGATCTCCACTTTCCACCTGGTAATTCTGTCCTGTTTTTTCTGTCCTGTCATTTTGAGCGTCTTAAAAATTGCAATAGTTCACATATTAATTCAATATAAAAAATATAGAATCAATTATATACACACTGTAGTTGTAAACGCTATAACTTTCACACAGACTAAATAATACAATTATTTGGGGGGGGGG
>NW_017307042.1:812239-821964 GCF_000935625.1 Nanorana parkeri | reverse complement strand
GGTTTACCAAAGAAATGCAGCAGAATACATTTTGGCCTACATTAATGAATGTCCTGTACTCTACGATCAAGAAATCCTATGCCTTAACAAATTCTCTGCGAAAGGCATTAAGTATTTTGAGCAAGTTTGCAATTTATTCAGGGTTACGTGTTAATTGGAGCAAGTCTCCACAGCTCTGGTTTTACGTCTTCAGTGTGTGTCTCAGATAACTTACCTAGGGGTTAAGATTACCATCTTGTTTTTTGTATTATCTGACCCTGAATATTAGGCCTTTGTGATGTTTAATTCTGCTTTGCAGGCCTGGAACCATCTTCCGCTCCCACTGTTTGGTCGGGTAAATTTGATTAAGATGAAAATTCTACCTGTTTTTCTATACTTTCTCAGAAATTCTCCAGTTCGGATCTCGCCCTCCTTTTTGTCGTAAGGTTAATTCTTTGAATTCTTTTCTTTGGGTGGCTTCGGTTCCCCGCATTAAACTCACAATGCTGCAAGAACCTTGGATGCAAGTGGGATTGGCTCTGCCTGATTTTAGGAAATATTATCTTGCGGGTCAGATGGTGGTGTTACACAGATGGCTCCTGAAAGATGACACTGATGCAGCTAATGTGTTGGAGGCAGCATGTCTTGGCTCCTATGAGGCCCTTTCTTTCTTGGTTTATCGGGGCAAGGAAGCTCCCTATGCCTTAACAAATTCCATGGAAGCTGCTTTGGGAGCTTGGGTCCAGATATGCTCTCTCCTATACCCTGGTAATTCTGATTGATCTCCTTTTACCCCCTTATGGCAAAATCCAGGTCTCCAACAATTCCTCTCCTTGCCTTACTTCTCCTTCTGGGCTTCCAAGGGTATTAAAACACTAGGGGATATTATACATAATTCTTCCTTGATGAGCTTTGACGAGTTGAAATCTAAATTCAATTTGATAAACTCTTTTTTAGATATGTCCACTTGCGACATGGTTTTTGGGCCCAGTTTGAAGGAGTAATGTACTCTACGATCAAGAAATCCGGATTTTTGACTTACCAGTAAAATCCATTGCTTGGAGTACAGTACAAGAAATATGTCCTCTATTGCTGGCAAAAAACTGTAAGTAGATCATAGACCAATAGGAAAAACAAAAACCAGAGTATATAAAAAAAAAAAAGAAACCATAACACATCTAAAGGAGCAAGGAGCAGGAAGAATCAATAGAGAGAAAAAAGAAGGTATAGGAAGAAGTTGAAGACCTACAGCAGTACAGAAGAATGCTGAAAGAAGACGGGGGGGAGGTGAAAGAAGAAAGAGGGGGAAAATGGGTGGGTAGGGGGGGATACCACCGCAACAACCTCCTGAAGAACACAACGGGATCCTAAGTTCGCATACAAGAAACCATTACCAGTAAAATCCATTGCTTGGAGTACAGTACAAGAAATATGTCCTCTATTGCTGGCAAAGAACTGAGGATTCTCAGAGTGGGAGGGGTTTTATCAGTGATCTCACAGCTCTGGCCAGTAATCAATCACTTGGTGATACCTGCATATTACCCAGCCATCTCTGAATCTGCCTGTGTCTTGTACTGTACTCGAAGAAACCATTTTCTTTTTTTAATTCTTCATTTTGTAATCAGGAACATCAAGAACATCAACAAAAATCAATAACATATAAATATAAATTATCAACATTGCACAATCCAGCCAACATCCATCTGATACAAAGACATGTAAAACCCACATTATCAGGGATAATATGCAACATTGTAATTAAACTCTCTCCACCCCTGAAAGTTTTTGAAATGTTAGTAGATCACTGGCGGAACTACCGGGTTACAAGAAATATGTCCTCTATTGCTGGCAAAAAACTGTAAGTAGATCATAGACCAATAGGAAAAACAAAAACCAGAGTATATAAAAAAAAGAAACCATAACACATCTAAAGAAGCAAGAATAATTATTGATTATAATCAATAAAGAAAAAAAAAGAAGGAATAGGAAGAAGTTAAAGAGCTACAACAGTACAGAAGAATGCAGAAAGAATACGGGGGAAAGGTCAAAAGAAGAAAGAGGGGGAAAAAAGGGCTGGGTAGGGGGGACACACCACCACAACAACCTCCCAAAGAACACAACGGGATCCTAAGTTCGCATACAAAAAAACATTTTTACTGGTAAGCCAAATATCCTGCTATTTGCACACTTGTTTTAGGTCAATTACTCATTACCTTGAAGCATGAGAGTCAGCATGAAAGTAAGGCAAACAGCATTTCCGGAAGGTGATGTATGCACATGTTGTACATGGAATCATTTTTAGAAATGTCAGAAAATGTTTTGTGGTGTTTTAGGTGTACAGGTAAAAATTATCAGCTGAGCTGTTGATTAGGTTGGTGAGCTCTAGTAATCAAATAATCTGATGAAAGAGAAAATCATTTGAATGGAATTCTGACAGTGAATCATAGAGTTAGGTGAATGATCACAATCATATCAGGAGAAAGCAGATCAGTGCCTCCTTGTACATTATATGAGCAGCAAAAACTTCTACCCTTTAGGAGGACACTGGCAGCTGCTTACCTGGCATTACGTTCCCTAGAATAGCTGAAAAAGCACTTAAGAAAAAAGGGGACAGTTAAATCCAAAATGAAATAAAACAGATCATATACAGTGACCTTAACCAGGACCTACTATGACTACATAATTGGAGTCAGAAAAGATAATAAATATATGAATGTAAATATCTCTGGATTTGTTTGATGTCAATATCAGTTAATAATGGGTGGACAGTATGGCTCTACAAGGGGTACTTAATACGCCACAGTGCAATTGCATTCAGCACAGGCTTTTCACATGGAATGCCAATAAAATAATTTCTCTTGTGAGATTGTTGTGACATTGGCTAGGTAAATATTCTGAAATTGGCAACCATCATAGGCCATTTGACAATAATTACCTTACATAGGCCAAAACAATATTTCTATATACTATGTTTTATTTATTTGTTTAAAGCCACATTTCACAGTGCAAACAGTTTAGTGTTCTACCACTACCAAAGCACATTTATGTCTCTAACCATTTTTGACAATACTCAGTCTAGTAATAAGACTTACAGTCTATCCTCAGCTGTCACAGATCACTATCTGCAGCCTCGCTCTTCAGTGTATGCTGGAGTGCCGTGTTTTTGCTGCCTCCTCTCACACTATTGTTTGGACTTCTACCCTTGTGTCCATCAGTATCAAGAACAGCTGTCTGTGTATAGGCTTCACCCCTGCCTGCTGTTGTATCCAGCACCTCAGCACTGCAACTAGCCTCTGTGTCTGTGTGGGCGCACTAGAGGGCCGCAAACTGGGAAGGTGTCCAGCAGCCAATTATCCTCACCATTAGAGGCTCTGTTGAACACCTGGCCCTCCTTGGAATCTGCGCCTCTAGTGCGCCCCCGGTAACGCACAGATACCTACTTCCTGTGTTTTCAGGGATCTGCATCCCAGACATAATTTTTTGCATGCTACTTTTAGTCATTTTGTGTGCCCCTGTCGTCGGACCGTGGCACTTATGATTCCATTAATCCTTGAAAGGTGTATATTTTTAAATAGGTGTTGCTTTTTTCCATTTAAATCTTTTTTGTTGCTATTTTTCTTTCTAATTGCTTTCATGACACCCATACCAAATAAAAAATGGAAAATAATAGGGGACTGCACATCTTTAAAAGAAAATAATGCTATGATTACGATTGGTAACAACCGAAAAGCATGGGAGTGCCTTGTCATTTCACTTTGGTGGTCAGATTAAAGTGTATGTATACCTGTTTTTTTTAGTTTTGGCTAAAGTACAGAAGGGTAAATCCCAGTCATTGTAAGTTTTGCTCTTTGTCTGATGATGGGGGGATTTACCTTCACTTCCCCTCAGAAAATGAGAGGGGATCACTAAAAAAAAGTGATCAGAATTTCTCTTTAAGACAGTTGTCAAAAACAGGCATTTTAACCCTCACTTCTTGTTCTGTGACAACTGTAAAATGTTGGATTTCCTGTCACTTTCTGTCTTGGTGACAGTGGTCAATATTACAAATACAGAGGTTGAAACTACACAGTTAGGACAGAGATAGCAATACAAATCTGACAGGGGTACTCTCTTCCTTGTCCTACACAAAACATAAAAAAAATACCCAATGCCTGTGTATTTGCTATAGTTCATTTTAAAACAATAAAAATTTACTTGTGAAAAAAAAATACTTTATTTGTTTATCTTAACATTTATAGTGAATGTGGCTTTCACCAAACATTTACATTCAATCAATTACTGTCATTAAAAAAACATGCACCAGGAAGATTCCCCTGCAGTGAATGTTTGATGAATTTCAGATTAACTGGTTTACAAATTTGCCACAACATTGCAATCTTCTGAAAATTAAATGATAGCCTGGAAAAGCCTTAACCACACACAAAATACAGAATGGAGGCCAACAAGACAGAGTTTACTTCAGCATGATTTATGTTGATTTAAACCCACAGGAACGGTTTGTTGGTAAAGGTGCCCATACACCTATCGTGGAAATCGTTAATGAATGGTCTTTCTAACGATAATCAATCAGTTTATGGGACACCCATGATTTTATTTACTGTACTCCTGGCCGAATTTCCTCGCTCAGGCTGGAAAACTTTTTTCGAATCGTGCGAAAATCGAAGGATTAGTGGTGTATTTGTACGAAAAAAAAATCACAGCAAGAACACTGCAAAACAAAAATCCGTTCTGTCGATCAACGAAATTCGGTGAGTTAGTATTGCTAACGAACGATTATTGAAATCGAAATTGGTCTGTGCTTGATGGGCTATTTGTGCTAGAATCGAAAGAGGGTTCTTGGCAGTAATGAAAATTTCTGATCAAAAATCTAGGTGTATGGCCAGCTTTACTAATTGTATATAATACAACTAGAGTAGGTATGAAATATTTTACAATCTGTAGGGTACCCATACTCCCCCCCCACATCTATGGCAATAAAATTGTAGGTACTGTCACTAGTGATGGATGAGCTTGCTTGGGTTCAGTTTGGGGGTGTGTTCGGCGAACACGCCAAAATGTTCACCAGTTGCAAACTATAATGTGAACCCCATTGAAGTCAATGTGAGGCAAATTGTAGAAATAAATGATCTCCATTTTCAAAGCTAATAGGCAAGGGATGGGCAAACAAAGCGTATGGGGAGCTGGGAACTGCTCTGGGGATGACACGTACCAATGCAAAAAATAAAATAAAATGCAGTTCAGCAGGGAGATGGCCCTCCATTTTATGTGAGTTTGAGAGCAACATGGGAAAAATGACATGCTACAGAGAAGGCTATAAACTTTATGTGGTGTTATAGAACATTGCAATTGTTAAGCACATTGTCAGTGACACTATACACACATAATTTGTGTGTGTAATACATTTTGTTTTCCTTGAAAAAAATGTTTTTTAGGTAGTTTTTGCGGTGACACATGTTTTTTTACCTAGAAGTAATAATCAGAATTAAGCTTTTAAAGTAGTAGGCAGAACAAATCTAACAGTTATCTGAAAGTAAAATACCTCGGATTCACAACAATTTCCAAACAGTGCCAAAACATGTTTCATAGCATAGCGTGTGAACTTTTAGTGCAGTATTACACTGTATTGTCTATAAAATGTCACATTTTGCACAACAACACTTGAAAACCACAACCCACATTACAGAATTGAGATGTTGTTATGAAGAAATTAAAATTACAGAGCCATATTTCAGAGACAATAGTCAGACATATAGCACAATGACTAGAGAGTATTTCAACAGCTTGATTGGACAGTAATGCAAGAAAGAGTGACAAGGCAGGTTTTTTTTTTAAAAACTCAAAATAAAAATTACAGCAAAATATGTCAAAACACAGAGGCAGAGATATTGCAGAGAAACACTGCACATCATGTAAGTATTTTTATAGGCCTCATTTAAAGAGGAAAAGATGAGGCATTTTATGATCCAGAATAAAAATTATGTGTGATACAAAAACCAGAAATATCACAGAGGCATGCTGCACATTATGTAAGCCTTTCTAGTAGTAGAAATAAATATTGCCTTGGATTATGTCTGAGACACAAGTCATAAATATAACACAAACACATTTTATTAATCAACAAACAAACAGAAATGCAGCACTGGTACAATAGTAATGTTATATAGCTACAGGTGAAGGAGAGATGCTTCAGACTTCAGCCATGCAGCTCTTGGGAGAGCAGAGAGGAGCGCTCATAGAAAGTACTTAACATAAACTAGAGTGCACCGACATAGGTCTTCTAGATTTTTCTGGGAACTTATCAAAAACATTATGATTGCTGCTGAACTCATGTATTCATTATTTATTATTGTAAGAACTATATTGTTAATATTTGTTATTATGATATAAGCAAAGGCAATGTACAGTCACTTTGTATACGTCAACAGTCTAATGACAGCTGTCGTCAATTGCATTAATTCTTGTTGAGAGACTATCATACTGCTATCAGGCTGAGGAAGGGGATAAACTTCCCTGAAATGCATTTACTGGTGAGGAAGCCTGTAAATCATCCAATTGGCCAATCAGCGGGAGAAGAGGTCAGAATGGAGCAGATGACTGAGGACTTGGAGGAGGAGTTTGCGGCCATCTTGTTTCATTGAAGATGCGATGGAGGTCCTGTGTGCGGCGGTTTCGGGTCCCTGAAGATGGCAGACGCGGCACAGGTACTCGTTTTTTGTATCGGAGTATTTGCACGAGTACGAGTACTCATGCAAATACTCGGTATCGCCGCCGATACCGATGCTGGTATCGGTGCATCCCTAATTACCATGATAGCACCTTGCATACACGTCTAGAGCTGATTATGCTGCTTTCGGGGAGAGAGGAGGCAGATGCACAGGAGAGACACTTGTGCTCCAACAATAATGTGCGCGCCACACACTGGATTCTTGATTATACCAACAGAGTGGACCTCCAGCCCTACCCACAGCATGTATCCATCATATTGGTATTGCTGGCAGGTCGAGATCACTAATTTCTACCTCTGATGTACATCTTATGCCAGGTTTCCGCTTCTGTGTGTTGAATCTTATTTACAGAGTTATTCACAAAAGGGTGAAGAGTTTGGAGAAGGCAGAAGAAGTGAACAATCTAGGACAACATAGCTGATTTGGAAAAATTCTCCAATTCAGCTCACTTTCCAGTTCAGCTATGCTGTCCTAGATTGTTCACTTCTCCTGCCTTCTCCAAACTCTTTACCCTTTTGTGAATAACCCTGTGAGTTTGATAACAAAGGAGACTTGCTACACTATGCCAGAGCTCTCTCATTTATGTTTTGAAGCCTTTTTATTAGGCCACATTTGAGGAGAGAGAGACGAGACATTTTTTATTCAGAAATTAAAATTGCCTTGGCTTATGACAGAGACTCAAGGCAGAATATTGCCCAAACACATGCATGCTTTTTAAAAAATCTGTAGTAGACCACTCTTGAGCAGTGAGAAGCGAGGAACTTTTTATCCAGAGATTAAAAAAATTCCGATGGATTATGTCAGAGACACAAGTCAGAAATATAGTATATTAAGCAATGAATAAGTGGCAGGAGATAATAATTGCCAGCAACTGTAGCAGGAGAAAGAAATGGATGGCAAGTCCGCAGCAGTGGCAGGAGGTGGTTATGGATGGCAGGCCAGCAGCAGTGGCAGGAGATGTTAGTGGATGCCAGACCAGCAGCGGTGGCAGGAGTTGGTAATGGATGGCAGACCAGGAAGGGAGGCAAAAGTTGGTAATGGGTGGTGGCTATAGCTAGTAATAGATAGTAGGCCAGAAGTGGTGGCAAGAGATGGTAATGGATGGCATGCTAACTGTGTGAGTAAATGGTAATGCATTATAGTATATTAATGGTTTGGGGGCCAGACTCTAAGCAAAAATGTAATTGGTCCCATCAGCTGCAGGAGTTTGGTACGCGACGCTGATCCAGGACTGGTGCATTTTTATCAGGGGACAAACAGATAATTTTTTCTATCACTAAACCACACACTGCACTAAATGCCTTTTCTAAAAGCATACTAGCTGCAGGGCAGGCCAGCAGTTCAATAGCATACTGGGCATGCTTGGGCCACTGGTCTGGCCTCAACACCTAGGATTCAAGTGGGCCACCCCGTTGTCAGGATGTCCACATCTGTCCTTGACCCCACATAATCATTGATCATATGGGTTATGTGCTGCCTGTGACTGCTGTCAGCATCCATGCCTGGACAATACATCACGAAGAAAAAACTAAAAGCCTCACGCAGCCTCCACCACCACTGCAGGGCTTCCCCCTCCAAAATTAAAATAAAACCATAAACCCCAAACACCAACCCTAAAACAATAGAACCCAATCTATTTTTTCTTTTAAATAAAATAATGTAAAACTAATAAATAAATAAATAAACTAAAATACCCCCACAAGGACCAACAGTAGCAAAAGAGCAACAGAAGTTGTTGCTGACTCAGAAAAAAAAGTAGTCCTAAAAAGGACTGTTGTGTTTCTTCATTGTGAAGACAATGGGTGGTAAATAGTCACACCACAATGCATTTCACAGTAATGGAGCACTAATGCAACTGAACAGCACAGTGAACATAAGGGGGAGTACACTACACTCTCTGTAGACCACCGCACTGCAGCTCACTGTAATGTAGCTGTGGAAATATGCTGCACTGAATATAGCACTGTATAACTTGAAGAACACTACTAGCGCTATACATGTGGCACAAACTGTCTCTCCCTCAGCTGTCCCTCACTAACTCCAACACACACTGACAAAAGCATGCTGGGAGAGCTGACTGGCGGGGCTGGCACCTTTTCAAAGTCCCATTATGGCCATAATTCTTCGCCTGACCAGAGTTCCTGGGTCAGGCAAAGCCCATACATTCATCGCAAATCTAACTTGGCAGCGAACACAAACCTCTTCCCACAGATCCCACAGATAGTGAATAAAACGAAAAATAAATATTTTTTTGCCAATAAAGATTTGAGAACCACTTTTTAAACGTATTGGGGTACCCTCTGTTGTCTCAGCCATTACAATGGACTGGAAACACTTCCATACACTTTCACAAGAGTCAGAGATGCAAAGGTTTCCCAAGAGGATAGAATTCTTTGGAACAGATTAAAAAAGTAGTAATGGGCAAAGTTCCATTACACATAAATCAAAAGCTCTTGTATCACATAATATCATATGAGCACAGTGGATAAAGTCTAAGCAATAAAATACTGCTACTGAGGTATGCAACTAAACACACAACCTTTTGGTAGGACATGAGTATAGATTTTTTAATCTGTTAGGGACCTTGCACAGCAATGCATTGTTCCTGTGTTGAAACATGTATTCACAACACCCCAAATCCACGGGGAAAACGGCTTACATTATAAGGACAAAGGTACCTATGTGGGCAGATCTCATAAATGTCTGTGTATTGATTAAACATGGTATCCACATCCCTGAGTCTTACAAAACAGAGCAACACAGATTATTGGACTTTCTTGATACCTAACTACTGTTTTAAATAAAAACAGCTTTTTATTACAAACGCTTTTAAAAATGTAAAACATATATAAGATACAATCAGTGTTGGCTCATCCACACAGGGACATACTGTATGTATAGGTCAGGTCAGGTCAGATCAATAGAACATTGTTGTGTAATCATCAGTGTGTCCTGGGTGTACTACAATTGTCCAAAACAATGTAGAGGGCATGTGCAGTATGCCCTGTCCTTCTGTCCTAC